>NC_042992.1:4189357-4267665 GCF_901001165.1 Salmo trutta | reverse complement strand
CAGTGTGAAGGTTTGTACTGCAGGGTGTCTAGCAGGCTGATGTCTCTAATTAACAGTGTGAAGGTTTACTGGAGGGTGTCTAGCAGGCTGATGTCTAATTAACAGTGTGAAGGTTTGTACTGCAGGGTGTCTAGCAGGCTGATGGTCTCTAATTACACAGTGTGGAAGGTCTGTACGTGCAGCATGGGTGTCTAGCAGGCTGATGTCCTCTAATTAACAGTGTGAAGGTTGGTACTCTGCAGGGTGTCTAGACAGGCTGATGTCTCTAATTAACAGTGTGGAAGGTTTGTACTGCAGGGTGTCTAGCAGGCTTGATGTCTCTAATTAACAGTGTGAAGGTTTGGTCTGCAGGGTGTCTAGCAGGCTGATGTCTCTAATTAACAGTGTGAAGGTTTGTACTGCAGGTTGTCTAGCAGGCTGATGTCTCTAATTAAAACACAGTGTGAAGGGTTTGTACTGGGGCAGGGTGTCTAGGCAGGGCTGATTCTCTAATAACAGTGGTGAAGTGTGTACTGCAGGGTGTTCTATCAGGCTGATGTCTCTAATTAACATGTGTGAAGGTTGTACTGCAGGGTGTCTAGCAGGCTGATGTCTCTAATTAACAGTGTGAAGGTTTTGTACTGCAGGGTGTCTAGCAGGCTGATGGTCTCTAATTAACAGTGTGAAGGTTTTTGTACTTGCAGGGTGTCTAGCAGGCTGATGTCTCTAATTAACAGTGTGAAGGTTTGTACTGCAGGGTGTCTAGCAGGCTGATGTCTCTAAATAACAGTGTGAAGGTTTGTACTGCAGGGTGTCTAGCAGGCTGATGTCTCTAATTAACAGTGTGAAGGTTTGTACTGCAGGGTGTCTAGCAGGCTGATGTCTCTAATTAACAGTGTGAAGGTTTGTACTGCAGGGTGTCTAGCAGGCTGATGTCTCTAATTAACAGTGTGAAGGTTTGTACTGCAGGGTGTCTAGCAGGCTGATGTCTCTAATTAACAGTGTGAAGGTTGTACTGCAGGGTGTCTAGCAGGCTGATGTCTCTAATTAACAGTGTGAAGGTTTGTACTGCAGGGTGTCTAGCAGGCTGATGTCTCTAATTAACAGTGTGAAGGTTTGTACTGCAGGGTGTCTAGCAGGCTGATGTCTCTAATTAACAGTGTGAAGGTTTGTACTGCAGGGTGTCTAGCAGGCTGATGTCTCTAATTAACAGTGTGAAGGTTTGTACTGCAGGGTGTCTAGCAGGCTGATGTCTCTAATTAACAGTGTGAAGGTTTGTACTGCAGGGTGTCTAGCAGGCTGATGTCTCTAATTAACAGTGTGAAGGTTTGTACTGCAGGGTGTCTAGCAGGCTGATGTCTCTAATTAACAGTGTGAAGGTTTGTACTGCAGGGTGTCTAGCAGGCTGATGTCTCTAATTAACAGTGTGAGGTTTGTACTGCAGGGGTGTCTAGCAGGCTGAATGTCTCTAATAACAGTGTGAAGGTTTGTACTGCAGGGTGTCTAGCAGGCTGATGTCTCTAATTAACAGTGTGAAGGTTTGTACTGCAGGGGTGTCTAGCAGGCTGATGTCTCTAATTAACAGTGTGAAGGTTTGTACTGCAGGGTGTCTAGCAGGCTGATGTCTCTAATAACAGTGTGAAGGTTTGTACTGCAGGGTGTCTAGCAGGTGATGTCTCTAATTAACAGTGTGAAGGTTTGTACTGCAGGGTGTCTAGCAGGCTGATGTCTCTAATTAACAGTGTGAAGGTTTGTACTGCAGGGTGTCTAGCAGGCTGATGTCTCTAATTAACAGTGTGAAGGTTTGTACTGCAGGGTGTCTAGCAGGCTGATGTCTCTAATTAACAGTGTGAAGGTTTGTACTGCAGGGTGTCTAGCAGGCTGATGTCTCTAATTAACAGTGTGAAGGTTTGTACTGCAGGGTGTCTAGCAGGCTGATTGTCTCTAATTAACAGTGTGAAGGTTTGTACTGCAGGGTGTCTAGCAGGCTGATTGTCTCTAATTAACAGTGTGAAGGTTTGTACTGCAGGGTGTCTAGCAGGCTGATGTCTCTAATTAACAGTGTGAAGGTTTGTACTGCAGGGTGTCTAGCAGGCTGATGTCTCTAATTAACAGTGTGAAGGTTTGTACTGCAGGGTGTCTAGCAGGCTGATGTCTCTAACTTAACAGTGTGAAGGTTTTGTACTGCAGGGTGTCTAGCAGGCTGATGTCTCTAATTAACAGTGTGAAGGTTTGTACTGCAGGGTGTCTAGCAGGCTGATGTCTCTAATTAACAGTGTGAAGGTTTGTACTGCAGGGGTGTTCTAGCAGGCTGATGTCTCTAATTAACAGTGTGAAGGTGTACTGCAGGGTGTCTAGCAGGCTGATGTCTTCTAATTAACAGTGTGAAGGTTTGTACTGCAGGGTGTCTAGCAGGCTGATGTCTCTAATTAACAGTGTGAAGGTTTGTACTGCAGGGTGTCTAGCAGGCTGATGTCTCTAATTAACAGTGTGAAGGTTTGTACTGCAGGGTGTCTAGCAGGCTGATGTCTCTAATTAACAGTGTGAAGGTTTGTACTGCAGGGTGTCTAGCAGGCTGATGTCTCTAATTAACAGTGTGAAGGTTTGTACTGCAGGGTGTCTAGCAGGCTGATGTCTCTAATTAACAGTGTGAAGGTTTGTACTGCAGGGTGTCTAGCAGGCTGATGTCTCTAATTAACAGTGTGAAGGTTTGTACTGCAGGGTGTCTAGCAGGCTGATGTCTCTAATTAACAGTGTGAAGGTTTGTACTGCAGGGTGTCTAGCAGGCTGATGTCTCTAATTAACAGTGTGAAGGTTTGTACTGCAGGGTGTCTAGCAGGCTGATGTCTCTAATTAACAGTGTGAAGGTTTGTACTGCAGGGTGTCTAGCAGGCTGATGTCTCTAATTAACAGTGTGAAGGTTTGTACTGCAGGGTGTCTAGCAGGCTGATGTCTCTAATTAACAGTGTGAAGGTTTGTACTGCAGGGTGTCTAGCAGGCTGATGTCTCTAATTAACAGTGTGAAGGTTTGTACTGCAGGGTGTCTAGCAGGCTGATGTCTCTAATTAACAGTGTGAAGGTTTGTACTGCAGGGTGTCTAGCAGGCTGATGTCTCTAATTAACAGTGTGAAGGTTTGTACTGCAGGGTGTCTAGCAGGCTGATGTCTCTAATTAACAGTGTGAAGGTTTGTACTGCAGGGTGTCCTAGCAGGCTGATGTCTCTAATTAACAGTGTGAAGGTTTGTACTGCAGGGTGTCTAGCAGGCTGATGTCTCTAATTAACAGTGTGAAGGTTTGTACTGCAGGGTGTCTAGCAGGCTGATGTCTCTAATTAACAGTGTGAAGGTTTGTACTGCAGGGTGTCTAGCAGGCTGATGTCTCTAATTAACAGTGTGAAGGTTTGTACTGCAGGGTGTCTAGCAGGCTGATGTCTCTAATTAACAGTGTGAAGGTTTGTACTGCAGGGTGTCTAGCAGGCTGAGGTCTCTAATTAAACAGTGTGAAGGTTTGTACTGCAGGGTGTCTAGCAGGCTGATGTCTCTAATTAACAGTGTGAAGGTTTGTACTGCAGGGTGTCTAGCAGGCTGATGTCTCTAATTAACAGTGTGAAGGTTTGTACTGCAGGGTGTCTAGCAGGCTGATGTCTCTAATTAACAGTGTGAAGGTTTGTACTGCAGGGTGTCTAGCAGGCTGATGTATCTAATTAACAGTGTGAAGGTTTGTACTGCAGGGTGTCTAGCAGGCTGATGTCTCTAATTAACAGTGTGAAGGTTTGTACTGCAGGGTGCCTAGCAGGCTGATGTCTCTAATTAACAGTGTGAAGGTTTGTACTGCAGGGTGTCTAGCAGGCTGATGTCTCTAATTAACAGTGTGAAGGTTTGTACTGCAGGGTGTCTAGCAGGCTGATGTCTCTAATTAACAGTGTGAAGGTTTGTACTGCAGGGTGCCTAGCAGGCTGATGTCTCTAATTAACAGTGTGAAGGTTTGTACTGCAGGGTGTCTAGCAGGCTGATGTCTCTAATTAACAGTGTGAAGGTTTGTACTGCAGGGTGTCTAGCAGGCTGATGTCTCTAATTAACAGTGTGAAGGTTTGTACTGCAGGGTGTCTAGCAGGCTGATGTCTCTAATTAACAGTGTGAAGGTTTGTACTGCAGGGGTGTCTAGCAGGCTGATGTCTCTAATTAACAGTGTGAAGGTTTGTACTGCAGGGTGTCTAGCAGGCTGATGTCTCTAATTAACAGTGTGAAGGTTTGTACTGCAGGGTGTCTAGCAGGCTGATGTCTCTAATTAACAGTGTGAAGGTTTGTACTGCAGGGTGTCTAGCAGGCTGATGTCTCTAATTAACAGTGTGAAGGTTTGTACTGCAGGGTGTCTAGCAGGCTGATGTCTCTAATTAACAGTGGTGAAGGTTTGTACTGCAGGGTGTCTAGCAGGCTGATGTCTCTAATTAACAGTGTGAAGGTTTGTACTGCAGGGTGTCTAGCAGGCTGATGTCTCTAATTAACAGTGTGAAGGTTTGTACTGCAGGGTGTCTAGCAGGCTGATGTATCTAATTAACAGTGTGAAGGTTTGTACTGCAGGGTGTCTAGCAGGCTGATGTCTCTAATTAACAGTGTGAAGGTTTGTACTGCAGGGTGCCTAGCAGGCTGATGTCTCTAATTAACAGTGTGAAGGTTTGTACTGCAGGGTGTCTAGCAGGCTGATGTCTCTAATTAACAGTGTGAAGGTTTGTACTGCAGGGTGTCTAGCAGGCTGATGTCTCTAATTAACAGTGTGAAGGTTTGTACTGCAGGGTGCCTAGCAGGCTGATGTCTCTAATTAACAGTGTGAAGGTTTGTACTGCAGGGTGTCTAGCAGGCTGATGTCTCTAATTAACAGTGTGAAGGTTTGTACTGCAGGGTGTCTAGCAGGCTGATGTCTCTAATTAACAGTGTGAAGGTTTGTACTGCAGGGTGTCTAGCAGGCTGATGTCTCTAATTAACAGTGTGAAGGTTTGTACTGCAGGGTGTCTAGCAGGCTGATGTATCTAATTAACAGTGTGAAGGTTTGTACTGCAGGGTGTCTAGCAGGCTGATGTCTCTAATTAACAGTGTGAAGGTTTGTACTGCAGGGTGTCTAGCAGGCTGATGTATCTAATTAACAGTGTGAAGGTTTGTACTGCAGGGTGTCTAGCAGGCTGATGTCTCTAATTAACAGTGTGAAGGTTTGTACTGCAGGGTGTCTAGCAGGCTGATGTCTCTAATTAACAGTGTGAAGGTTTGTACTGCAGGGTGTCTAGCAGGCTGATGTCTCTAATTAACAGTGTGAAGGTTTGTACTGCAGGGTGCCTAGCAGGCTGATGTCTCTAATTAACAGTGTGAAGGTTTGTACTGCAGGGTGTCTAGCAGGCTGATGTCTCTAATTAACAGTGTGAAGGTTTGTACTGCAGGGTGCCTAGCAGGCTGATGTCTCTAATTAACAGTGTGAAGGTTTGTACTGCAGGGTGTCTAGCAGGCTGATGTCTCTAATTAACAGTGTGAAGGTTTGTACTGCAGGGTGTCTAGCAGGCTGATGTCTCTAATTAACAGTGTGAAGGTTTGTACTGCAAGGTGCCTAGCAGGCTGATGTCTCTAATTAACAGTGTGAAGGTTTGTACTGCAGGGTGTCTAGCAGGCTGATGTCTCTAATTAACAGTGTGAAGGTTTGTACTGCAGGGTGTCTAGCAGGCTGATGTCTCTAATTAACAGTGTGAAGGTTTGTACTGCAGGGTGTCTAGCAGGCTGATGTCTCTAATTAACAGTGTGAAGGTTTGTACTGCAGGGTGCCTAGCAGTCTGATGTCTCTAATTAACAGTGTGAAGGTTTGTACTGCAGGGTGTCTAGCAGGCTGATGTATCTAATTAACAGTGTGAAGGTTTGTACTGCAGGGTGTCTAGCAGGCTGATGTCTCTAATTAACAGTGTGAAGGTTTGTACTGCAGGGTGTCTAGCAGGCTGATGTCTCTAATTAACAGTGTGAAGGTTTGTACTGCAGGGTGTCTAGCAGGCTGATGTCTCTAATTAACAGTGTGAAGGTTTGTACTGCAGGGTGTCTAGCAGGCTGATGTCTCTAATTAACAGTGTGAAGGTTTGTACTGCAGGGTGTCTAGCAGGCTGATGTCTCTAATTAACAGTGTGAAGGTTTGTACTGCAGGGTGTCTAGCAGGCTGATGTCTCTAATTAACAGTGTGAAGGTTTGTACTGCAGGGTGTCTAGCAGGCTGATGTCTCTAATTAACAGTGTGAAGGTTTGTACTGCAGGGTGTCTAGCAGGCTGATGTATCTAATTAACAGTGTGAAGGTTTGTACTGCAGGGTGTCTAGCAGGCTGATGTCTCTAATTAACAGTGTGAAGGTTTGTACTGCAGGGTGTCTAGCAGGCTGATGTATCTAATTAACAGTGTGAAGGTTTGTACTGCAGGGTGTCTAGCAGGCTGATGTCTCTAATTAACAGTGTGAAGGTTTGTACTGCAGGGTGTCTAGCAGGCTGATGTCTCTAATTAACAGTGTGAAGGTTTGTACTGCAGGGTGTCTAGCAGGCTGATGTCTCTAATTAACAGTGTGAAGGTTTGTACTGCAGGGTGCCTAGCAGGCTGATGTCTCTAATTAACAGTGTGAAGGTTTGTACTGCAGGGTGTCTAGCAGGCTGATGTCTCTAATTAACAGTGTGAAGGTTTGTACTGCAGGGTGCCTAGCAGGCTGATGTCTCTAATTAACAGTGTGAAGGTTTGTACTGCAGGGTGTCTAGCAGGCTGATGTCTCAAATTAACAGTGTGAAGGTTTGTACTGCAGGGTGTCTAGCAGGCTGATGTCTCTAATTAACAGTGTGAAGGTTTGTACTGCAGGGTGCCTAGCAGGCTGATGTCTCTAATTAACAGTGTGAAGGTTTGTACTGCAGGGTGCCTAGCAGGCTGATGTCTCTAATTAACAGTGTGAAGGTTTGTACTGCAGGGTGTCTAGCAGGCTGATGTCTCTAATTAACAGTGTGAAGGTTTGTACTGCAGGGTGTCTAGCAGGCTGATGTCTCTAATTAACAGTGTGAAGGTTTGTACTGCAGGGTGTCTAGCAGGCTGATGTCTCTAATTAACAGTGTGAAGGTTTGTACTGCAGGGTGTCTAGCAGGCTGATGTCTCTTATTAACAGTGTGAAGGTTTGTACTGCAGGGTGTTTAGCAGGCTGATGTCTCTAATTAACAGTGTGAAGGTTTGTACTGCAGGGTGTCTAGCAGGCTGATGTCTCTAATTAACAGTGTGAAGGTTTGTACTGCAGGGTGTCTAGCAGGCTGATGTCTCTTATTAACTGTGTGAAGGTTTGTACTGCAGGGTGTCTAGCAGGCTGATGTCTCTAATTAACAGTGTGAAGGTTTGTACTGCAGGGTGTCTAGCAGGCTGATGTCTCTAATTAACAGTGTGAAGGTTTGTACTGCAGGGTGCCTAGCAGGCTGATGTCTCTAATTAACAGTGTGAAGGTTTGTACTGCAGGGTGTCTAGCAGGCTGATGTCTCTAATTAACAGTGTGAAGGTTTGTACTGCAGGGTGTCTAGCAGGCTGATGTCTCTAATTAACAGTGTGAAGGTTTGTACTGCAGGGTGTCTAGCAGGCTGATGTCTCTAATTAACAGTGTGAAGGTTTGTACTGCAGGGTGTCTAGCAGGCTGATGTCTCTAATTAACAGTGTGAAGGTTTGTACTGCAGGGTGTCTAGCAGGCTGATGTCTCTAATTAACAGTGTGAAGGTTTGTACTGCAGGGTGCCTAGCAGGCTGATGTCTCTAATTAACAGTGTGAAGGTTTGTACTGCAGGGTGTCTAGCAGGCTGATGTCTCTAATTAACAGTGTGAAGGTTTGTACTGCAGGGTGTCTAGCAGGCTGATGTATCTAATTAACAGTGTGAAGGTTTGTACTGCAGGGTGTCTAGCAGGCTGATGTCTCTAATTAACAGTGTGAAGGTTTGTACTGCAGGGTGTCTAGCAGGCTGATGTATCTAATTAACAGTGTGAAGGTTTGTACTGCAGGGTGTCTAGCAGGCTGATGTCTCTAATTAACAGTGTGAAGGTTTGTACTGCAGGGTGTCTAGCAGGCTGATGTCTCTAATTAACAGTGTGAAGGTTTGTACTGCAGGGTGCCTAGCAGGCTGATGTCTCTAATTAACAGTGTGAAGGTTTGTACTGCAGGGTGTCTAGCAGGCTGATGTCTCTAATTAACAGTGTGAAGGTTTGTACTGCAGGGTGTCTAGCAGGCTGATGTCTCTAATTAACAGTGTGAAGGTTTGTACTGCAGGGTGCCTAGCAGGCTGATGTCTCTAATTAACAGTGTGAAGGTTTGTACTGCAGGGCGTCTAGCAGGCTGATGTCTCTAATTAACAGTGTGAAGGTTTGTACTGCAGGGCGTCTAGCAGGCTGATGTCTCTAATTAACAGTGTGAAGGTTTGTACTGCAGGGTGTCTAGCAGGCTGATGTCTCTAATTAACAGTGTGAAGGTTTGTACTGCAGGGTGCCTAGCAGGCTGATGTCTCTAATTAACAGTGTGAAGGTTTGTACTGCAGGGTGCCTAGCAGGCTGATGTCTCTAATTAACAGTGTGAAGGTTTGTACTGCAGGGTGTCTAGCAGGCTGATGTCTCTAATTAACAGTGTGAAGGTTTGTACTGCAGGGTGTCTAGCAGGCTGATGTCTCTAATTAACAGTGTGAAGGTTTGTACTGCAGGGTGTCTAGCAGGCTGATGTATCTAATTAACAGTGTGAAGGTTTGTACTGCAGGGTGTCTAGCAGGCTGATGTCTCTAATTAACAGTGTGAAGGTTTGTACTGCAGGGTGTCTAGCAGGCTGATGTCTCTAATTAACAGTGTGAAGGTTTGTACTGCAGGGTGCCTAGCAGGCTGATGTCTCTAATTAACAGTGTGAAGGTTTGTACTGCAGGGTGTCTAGCAGGCTGATGTCTCTAATTAACAGTGTGAAGGTTTGTACTGCAGGGTGTCTAGCAGGCTGTTGTCTCTAATTAACAGTGTGAAGGTTTGTACTGCAGGGTGTCTAGCAGGCTGATGTCTCTAATTAACAGTGTGAAGGTTTGTACTGCAGGGTGCCTAGCAGGCTGATGTCTCTAATTAACAGTGTGAAGGTTTGTACTGCAGGGTGCCTAGCAGGCTGATGTCTCTAATTAACAGTGTGAAGGTTTGTACTGCAGGGTGTCTAGCAGGCTGATGTCTCTAATTAACAGTGTGAAGGTTTGTACTGCAGGGTGTCTAGCAGGCTGATGTCTCTAATTAACAGTGTGAAGGTTTGTACTGCAGGGTGTCTAGCAGGCTGATGTCTCTAATTAACAGTGTGAAGGTTTGTACTGCAGGGTGTCTAGCAGGCTGATGTCTCTAATTAACAGTGTGAAGGTTTGTACTGCAGGGTGCCTAGCAGGCTGATGTCTCTAATTAACAGTGTGAAGGTTTGTACTGCAGGGTGTCTAGCAGGCTGATGTCTCTAATTAACAGTGTGAAGGTTTGTACTGCAGGGTGTCTAGCAGGCTGATGTCTCTAATTAACAGTGTGAAGGTTTGTACTGCAGGGTGTCTAGCAGGCTGATGTCTCTAATTAACAGTGTGAAGGTTTGTACTGCAGGGTGTCTAGCAGGCTGATGTCTCTAATTAACAGTGTGAAGGTTTGTACTGCAGGGTGTCTAGCAGGCTGATGTCTCTAACAGTGTGAAGGTTTGTACTGCAGGGTGTCTAGCAGGCTGATGTCTCTAATTAACAGTGTGAAGGTTTGTACTGCAGGGTGTCTAGCAGGCTGATGTCTCTAATTAACAGTGTGAAGGTTTGTACTGCAGGGTGTCTAGCAGGCTGATGTCTCTTATTAACAGTGTGAAGGTTTGTACTGCAGGGTGCCTAGCAGGCTGATGTCTCTAATTAACAGTGTGAAGGTTTGTACTGCAGGGTGCCTAGCAGGCTGATGTCTCTAATTAACAGTGTGAAGGTTTGTACTGCAGGGTGTCTAGCAGGCTGATGTCTCTAATTAACAGTGTGAAGGTTTGTACTGCAGGGTGTCTAGCAGGCTGATGTCTCTAATTAACAGTGTGAAGGTTTGTACTGCAGGGTGTCTAGCAGGCTGATGTCTCTAATTAACAGTGTGAAGGTTTGTACTGCAAGGTGCCTGGCAGGCTGATGTCTCTAATTAACAGTGTGAAGGTTTGTACTGCAGGGTGCCTGGCAGGCTGATGTCTCTAATTAACAGTGTGAAGGTTTGTACTGCAGGGTGTCTAGCAGGCTGATGTCTCTAATTAACAGTGTGAAGGTTTGTACTGCAGGGTGTCTAGCAGGCTGATGTCTCTAATTAACAGTGTGAAGGTTTGTACTGCAGGGTGTCTAGCAGGCTGATGTCTCTAATTAACAGTGTGAAGGTTTGTACTGCAGGGTGTCTAGCAGGCTGATGTCTCTAATTAACAGTGTGAAGGTTTGTACTGCAGGGTGCATAGCAGGCTGATGTCTCTAATTAACAGTGTGAAGGTTTGTACTGCAGGGTGTCTAGCAGGCTGATGTCTCTAATTAACAGTGTGAAGGTTTGTACTGCAGGGTGCCTAGCAGGCTGATGTCTCTAATTAACAGTGTGAAGGTTTGTACTGCAAGGTGCCTAGCAGGCTGATGTCTCTAATTAACAGTGTGAAGGTTTGTACTGCAAGGTGCCTAGCAGGCTGATGTCTCTAATTAACAGTGTGAAGGTTTGTACTGCAGGGTGCCTAGCAGGCTGATGTCTCTAATTAACAGTGTGAAGGTTTGTACTGGAGGGTGTCTAGCAGGCTGATGTCTCTAATTAACAGTGTGAAGGTTTGTACTGCAGGGTGTCTAGCAGGCTGATGTCTCTAATTAACAGTGTGAAGGTTTGTACTGGAGGGTGTCTAGCAGGCTGATGTCTCTAATTAACAGTGTGAAGGTTTGTACTGCAGGGCGCCTAGCAGGCTGATGTCTCTAACAGTGTGAAGGTTTGTACTGCAGGGTGTCTAGCAGGCTGATGTCTCTAATTAACAGTGTGAAGGTTTGTACTGGAGGGTGTCTAGCAGGCTGATGTCTCTAATTAACAGTGTGAAGGTTTGTACTGCAGGGTGCCTAGCAGGCTGATGTCTCTAATTAACAGTGTGAAGGTTTGTACTGCAGGGTGCCTAGCAGGCTGATGTCTCTAATTAACAGTGTGAAGGTTTGTACTGCAGGGTGTCTAGCAGGCTGATGTCTCTAATTAACAGTGTGAAGGTTTGTACTGCAGGGTGCCTAGCAGGCTGATGTCTCTAACAGTGTGAAGGTTTGTACTGCAGGGTGCCTAGCAGGCTGATGTCTCTAATTAACAGTGTGAAGGTTTGTACTGGAGGGTGTCTAGCAGGCTGATGTCTCTAATTAACAGTGTGAAGGTTTGTACTGCAGGGTGTCTAGCAGGCTGATGTCTCTAATTAACAGTGTGAAGGTTTGTACTGCAGGGTGTCTAGCACGCTGATGTATCTAATTAACAGTGTGAAGGTTTGTACTGCAGGGTGTCTAGCAGGCTGATGTCTCTAATTAACAGTGTGAAGGTTTGTACTGCAGGGTGTCTAGCAGGCTGATGTCTCTAATTAACAGTGTGAAGGTTTGTACTGCAGGGTGTCTAGCAGGCTGATGTCTCTAATTAACAGTGTGAAGGTTTGTACTGCAGGGTGCCTAGCAGGCTGATGTCTCTAATTAACAGTGTGAAGGTTTGTACTGCAGGGTGCCTAGCAGGCTGATGTCTCTTATTAACAGTGTGAAGGTTTGTACTGCAGGGTGCCTAGCAGGCTGATGTCTCTTATTAACAGTGTGAAGGTTTGTACTGCAGGGTGTCTAGCAGGCTGATGTCTCTAATTAACAGTGTGAAGGTTTGTACTGCAGGGTGTCTAGCAGGCTGATGTCTCTAATTAACAGTGTGAAGGTTTGTACTGCAGGGTGCCTAGCAGGCTGATGTCTCTAATTAACAGTGTGAAGGTTTGTACTGCAGGGTGTCTAGCAGGCTGATGTCTCTAATTAACAGTGTGAAGGTTTGTACTGCAGGGTGCCTAGCAGGCTGATGTCTCTAATTAACAGTGTGAAGGTTTGTACTGCAAGGTGCCTAGCAGGCTGATGTCTCTAATTAACAGTGTGAAGGTTTGTACTGCAAGGTGCCTAGCAGGCTGATGTCTCTAATTAACAGTGTGAAGGTTTGTACTGCAAGGTGCCTAGCAGGCTGATGTCTCTAATTAACAGTGTGAAGGTTTGTACTGCAGGGTGTCTAGCAGGCTGATGTCTCTAATTAACAGTGTGAAGGTTTGTACTGCAAGGTGCCTAGCAGGCTGATGTCTCTAATTAACAGTGTGAAGGTTTGTACTGCAGGGTGCCTAGCAGGCTGATGTCTCTAATTAACAGTGTGAAGGTTTGTACTGGAGGGTGTCTAGCAGGCTGATGTCTCTAATTAACAGTGTGAAGGTTTGTACTGCAGGGTGTCTAGCAGGCTGATGTCTCTAATTAACAGTGTGAAGGTTTGTACTGGAGGGTGTCTAGCAGGCTGATGTCTCTAATTAACAGTGTGAAGGTTTGTACTGCAGGGCGCCTAGCAGGCTGATGTCTCTAACAGTGTGAAGGTTTGTACTGCAGGGTGTCTAGCAGGCTGATGTCTCTAATTAACAGTGTGAAGGTTTGTACTGGAGGGTGTCTAGCAGGCTGATGTCTCTAATTAACAGTGTGAAGGTTTGTACTGCAGGGTGCCTAGCAGGCTGATGTCTCTAATTAACAGTGTGAAGGTTTGTACTGCAGGGTGCCTAGCAGGCTGATGTCTCTAATTAACAGTGTGAAGGTTTGTACTGCAGGGTGTCTAGCAGGCTGATGTCTCTAATTAACAGTGTGAAGGTTTGTACTGCAGGGTGCCTAGCAGGCTGATGTCTCTAACAGTGTGAAGGTTTGTACTGCAGGGTGCCTAGCAGGCTGATGTCTCTAATTAACAGTGTGAAGGTTTGTACTGCAGGGTGTCTAGCAGGCTGATGTCTCTAATTAACAGTGTGAAGGTTTGTACTGCAGGGTATCTAGCAGGCTGATGTCTCTAATTAACAGTGTGAAGGTTTGTACTGCAGGGTGTCTAGCAGGCTGATGTCTCTAATTAACAGTGTGAAGGTTTGTACTGCAGGGTGTCTAGCAGGCTGATGTCTCTAATTAACAGTGTGAAGGTTTGTACTGCAGGGTGTCTAGCAGGCTGATGTCTCTAATTAACAGTGTGAAGGTTTGTACTGCAGGGTGTCTAGCAGGCTGATGTCTCTAATTAACAGTGTGAAGGTTTGTACTGCAGGGTGTCTAGCAGGCTGATGTCTCTAATTAACAGTGTGAAGGTTTGTACTGCAGGGTGTCTAGCAGGCTGATGTCTCTAATTAACAGTGTGAAGGTTTGTACTGCAGGGTGTCTAGCAGGCTGATGTCTCTAATTAACAGTGTGAAGGTTTGTACTGCAGGGTGTCTAGCAGGCTGATGTCTCTAACTAACAGTGTGAAGGTTTGTACTGCAGGGTGTCTAGCAGGCTGATGTCTCTAACTAACAGTGTGAGGGTTTGTACTGCAGGGTGTCTAGCAGGCTGTTGTCTCTAATTAACAGTGTGAAGGTTTGTACTGCAGGGTGTCTAGCAGGCTGATGTCTCTAATTAACAGTGTGAAGGTTTGTACTGCAGGGTGTCTAGCAGGCTGATGTCTCTAATTAACAGTGTGAAGGTTTGTACTGCAGGGTGTCTAGCAGGCTGATGTCTCTAATTAACAGTGTGAAGGTTTGTACTGCAGGGTGTATAGCAGGGAAAGACAAGAGTGGGAAGTAGAGAAAATAAAAGACAGGAGAGAGAAAAATATTTGGAGGAGATGAATAGAGAGAGGAAGGAAAAGACTAGAGACATTAAAAGACCTGTTAGTTTATAATGTTTTATATGACGTACCTGTACGTCAAAGCACTTCTCCAGTCCTCCTCAATGACCTGTATAGAGTTATGACATGATATTCATATGCTCTGTGTTGGCTTCACTGACAGCCAACACCAACTGGCAGCCAACACCAACGAACAGCCAACACCAACTGACAGCCAACACCAACTGACAGCCAACACCAACGGACAGCCAACACCAACTGACAGCCAACACCAACTGACAGCCAACACCAACGAACAGCCAACACCAACGGACAGAGAGGTTAAACATGGTGTCGGGAGTGAGGACGTCGTCAAGATCAGTGGTTCCCAAACTTGTTATAGTCCCGTACCCCTTCAAACATTCAACCTCCAGCTGTACCCCCTCTAGCACCAGGGTCAGCGTACCCCTTCAAACATTCAACCTCCAGCTGTACCCCCTCTAGCACCAGGGTCAGCGTACCCCTTCAAACATTCAACCTCCAGCTGTACCCCCTCTAGCACCAGGGTCAGCGTACCCCTTCAGTCATTCAACCTCCAGCTGTACCCCCTCTAGCACCAGGGTCAGCGTACCCCTTCAAACATTCAACCTCCAGCTGTACCCCCTCTAGCACCAGGGTCAGCGTATCCCTTCAAACATTCAACCTCCAGCTGTACCCCCTCTAGCACCAGGGTCAGCGTACCCCTTCAAACATTCAACCTCCAGCTGTACCCCCTCTAGCACCAGGGTCAGCGTACCCCTTCAAACATTCAACCTCCAGCTGTACCCCCTCTAGCACCAGGGTCAGCGTATCCCTTCAAACATTCAACCTCCAGCTGTACCCCCTCTAGCACCAGCGTCAGCGTACCCCTTCAAACATTCAACCTCCAGCTGTACCCCCTCTAGCACCAGCGTCAGCGCACTCTCAAATGTTCTTTTTTTGCCATCATTGTTAGTCTGCTACACACACACACACACACACTATACGATGCATTTATTAAACATAAGAATGAGTGTGAGTTTTTGTCACAACCTGTCACGACTTTCACCGAAGGTGGCTCCTCTCCCTGTTCGGGCGGCGCTCGGCGGTCGTCGTCGCCGGCCTACTAGCTGCCACCGATCTCTGTTTCTGTGTCGTTTGGTTATGTCTGTCTTGGTTAGCACCTGTTTTGTGTTAGGTTGTTAGTGGGGTATTTAGTCTGTCTGTTTTTGTCGGGGGTTTGTGCAGGATTATTTTCGTGTCGTCTTATTTAGTAGGTTGGGGATTTTTGTTCTTCATCTGCTGTTGTCAGTTTGGGCATTAGGGTTGCTGGGCTGCGTCCCGAATCTCTTCAGGATTATTTTTGTTCCTGTTATTTTTGGGAGTGTTGTTTACCCTGCCTTGTGTTGGTATTTTGTGGACGTATTTATTAAACGTGTGTTTTTCACGTACCTCGGTCTCCTGCGCTTGACTTCACCCTCCTGCTATTTAGAGTAGCCTTGACACAACCTGGCTCGTGGGAAGTGACAAAGAGCTCTTATAGGACCAGTCTTAAATTATTTTCCACACACAGTCTGTGCCTGTATTTAGTTTTCATGCTAGTGAGGGCCGAGGATCCTCTCTCACATAGGTACGTGGTTGCAAAGAGCATCAGTGTCTTAATAGTACAATTTGTCAAGGCAAGAAACTCTGAGCGCAGCTCTATTCAGAAATTAGGCAGTGGCTTCTGATTCAATTCCATTTTCACAGAACCACTTGTTGCAATTTCGATGAGGCTCTCTTGTTCACATATTGGTAAGCGGACTGGAGGCAGGGCATGAAAGAGATAACGAATCCTGCTGTTTGTGTTGTCCATTTCAGGAAAGTACCTGTGTAATTGCACACCCAACTCACTCAGCTGCTTCGCTATATCACATTGACATTGTCCGTAAGCTTGAGTTCATTTGCACACAAAAAAATCATACAATGATGGAAAGACCTGTGTGTTGTCCTTATTAATGCAGACAGTCAGATCATTCAGCAGAGAAAAAACATCACCCAGATAGGCCAGTCGTGTGAGAAACTCGTCATCATGCAAGCGGTCAGACAAGTGAAAATTATGGTCAGTAAAGAAAACTTTAAGCTTGTCTCTTAGTTCAAAAAAATGTGTCAATGCTTGCTTTAACAAAGTTAACCATTTTCACTGTAGAGTCCAAAACGTCTTTCAAGCTGTCATGCATTTCCTTGGCAGCAAGAGCCTCTCAGTGGATGCTGCAGTGTACCCAAGTGGCGTCGGGATCAACTGCTTGCACGCGCACGTTACCATTCCACTCTGTCTCCCATTCATGGCTTTTGCCCATTAGTACAGATACCAACACATCTTGACCACCAAAGTCTATTTGATGTCACAAAGCTGTCCAGTACTTTAAAAATATCCTCTCATGTTGTCCTGGTTTCCAGTGGTTTGCAGAAGAAGATGTCTTCCTTAATTGACCCCCCATAAACGTAACGGACATATACCAGGAGCTGTGCCAGGCCCGCCACGTCTGTTGACTCATCCAGCTGTAACGCATATAACTGACTGGTTTGTATACGAAGCAGTAATTGTTTCAAAATATCTGCATAGTGAAACAATGTTGCTTTATGAAGGCATAGTCTGTATAGTTTTTTGGCCTTTTCCCCCAGCATTGTCCCAGCCATATCCGCAGCAGTAGGAAGAATTAAGTCCTCCACAATAGTATGGGGCTTGCCTGTCCTAGCCACTCGGTAGCTCACCGTATAAGAAGCTGCTAGCCCCTTCTTACTAAATGGTATCTGTTACTCGAAAGTCGTCTTTATTCTCGCTCAAAAAACTCCCGTGGCTTATTTTTCAAGTTGTCATGTTTCATTTCTAAACGTCTACGCAAGAGGGAAGGTTTCCCGCGAGAGAGTAACGGTTAATGTTATTGGATGTTTATTATTTGACTAGGCTACCTGTATTTAACATTGTGTTGTTATTTCGCTGGGTTTATTATAATTGTATTTTTGGCAGTGAAATGAGGCTACTGTCACGTTCGTCGTATGGATTAGACCAAAATGCAACGGAACAACTACCCACCAACACAGTGACAAAAACCCCTTACTTAAATATAGCCTCCAATTAGAAGCAATGAAGAACAGCTGCTTCTAATTGAAGGCCAAACCCAAAACCCGTAACATAGAAATAGACTAAATAGACACAGACATAGAAATATACTAACATAGAACATTGCCCAAAAAACCCCGAAACACACTAAACAAACACCCCCTGCCACGCCCTGACCAAACTACAATAACAAACAACCCCTTTTACTGGTCAGGACGTGACAGCTACTCAGGCGAGAGAAGAAAAAAAAACTCAACCAAATGTATAGCCCCGTAGGAAAATAAAAATGTACTGTTTGAAAATGTGGAGAATTTTTTTTTTAAGTGTATTTTTTATGTGAATCACATTTGTATTTGGTGTACCCCCGACGTACCTCAGTTTTGGAATACCTGTCCTAGATAATCAAAGTCAATATGGTAGGAAAAGAGAAGTGATAATGATTGTTTCAGTTCAGAGAGAAAAAGAGAGAGAGAGAAGTAACACCAAATAATGCACGCAGAGCAGAATTAGGCCGATACCCGCTAATTATTAAAATCCAGAAAAGAGCCGTTAAATTCTACAACCACCTAAAAGGAAGCGATTACCAAACCTTCCATAACAAAGCCATCACCTACAGAGAGATGAACCTGGAGAAGAGTCCCCTAAGCAAGCTGGTCCTGGGGCTCTGTTCACAAACACAAACACACCCCACAGAGCCCCAGGACAGCAACGTAATTAGACCCATCCAAACCATGAGAAAACAAAAAGATAATTATTTGACTCATTGGAAAGAATTAACAAAGAAACAGAGCAAACTAGAATGCTATTTGGCAATAAACCGAGAGTACACAGTGGCAGAATACCTGACCACTGTGACTGATCCAAACTTAAGGAAAGCTTTGACTATGTACAGACTCAGTGAGCATAGCCTTGCTATTGAGAAAGGCTGCCGAAGGCAGACCTGGCTCTCAAGAGAAGACAGGGTATGTGCACACTGCCCACAAAATGAGGTGGAAACTGAGCTGCACTTCTAATTTCCTGCCAAATGTATGAGCATATTAGAGAAATATTTCCCTCAGATTACACAGATCCACAGCAGCCAGATTTGTGACCTGTTGCCACAAGAAAAGGGCAACCAGTGAAGAACAAACACCATAGTAAATACATCCCATATTTATGTATATTTATTTTCCCTTTTGTAGTTTAATCATTTGCACATCATTACAACCCTGTATAAATCCATAATATGAGAGGGAGAGGAAGACATCATCAGAGAGAGAAACAAATGAGAGCTGGAATGATGACATGGTGAAAATGAGAAAGAAAGAGAGACAGGATAGAGAGGACAGAGAGAGGACAGAGAGAGGATAGAGAGAGGACAGAGAGAGGACAGAGAGAGGATAGAGAGAGGATAGAGAGAGGATAGAGAGAGAGGATAGAGAGAGGATAGAGAGAGGATAGAGAGAGAGGATAGAGAGAGGATAGAGAGAGGATAGAGAGAGGATAGAGAGAGAGAGGATAGAGAGAGGATAGAGAGAGAGAGAGGATAGAGAGGATAGAGAGGACAGAGAGAGGATAGAGAGAGGATAGAGAGAGGATAGAGAGAGAGAGGATAGAGAGAGGATAGAGAGAGAGAGAGGATAGAGAGGATAGAGAGAGGATATAGAGAGGATAGAGAGAGAGGATAGAGAGAGGATAGAGAGAGGATAGAGAGAGGACAGAGAGAGGATAGAGAGGACAGAGAGAGAGAGAGAGGATAGAGAGAGGATAGAGAGAGGATAGAGAGAGAGAGAGGATAGAGAGAGGATAGAGAAGATAGAGAGAGAGAGAGAGAGAGAGAGAGAGGATAGAGAGAGGATAGAGAAGACAGATAGATAGAGGGAGAGAGAGGATAGATAGAGGATAGAGAGAGGAAAGAGAGGACAGAGAGAGGATAGAGAGAGGATAGAGAGAGGATAGAGAGAGGATAGAGAGCTGGAATAAGGCCATTCAAGCGGAAGAGGTCAATTCCCTGTGGGTAATGAATCAGAGTTACTGGAGTGTTGATGATGCATTCTGAATCAGGGTTACTGGAGTGTAGATGCTACATTAGGTACAATGTGTGTCCAAAATTGCATACTATTCCCAATCAATTCCCTATGGGCCCTGGTCAAATGTAATGCTCTTTTATAAGGACTAGTGTGCAATTTGGGACAGATAATTGAGTAACATTCAGTGAGGCAAAGATACAAATTAGCATTTTCTCCCTGGAAGCTCAGTGAAACATATCCTCTTAGCTGCTCTCATGAGACAGTGTGTGTGTGTGTGTGTGTGTGTGTGTGTGTGTGTGTGTGTGTGTGTGTGTGTGTGTGTGTGTGTGTGTGTGTGTGTGTGTGTGTGTGTGTGTGTGTGTGTGTGTGTGTGTGTGTGTGTGTGTGCGTGTGTGTGTGTGTGTTGACTCATTGAGCCACAGAGAATAAACAATGAGAATAAACACAGTCATGAGATCTCTAACCCACTTCACTCTCTGTCACACACACACACACACACACACACACACACACACACACACACACACACACACACACACACACATGGAAGTGGAAGAGAGGGACAGTGATGTCATATATGATGGCAGAAGCATCTGATAGCTTCAGTCCCAGTCAAGGAGAGTATAATAGGTATAATAGGTCGGGTAGCTGGGTAGAGGAGAGCACTGAACCTTTCTCTGAAAACATTTACTCAAAACCAGATCCATCTGAGATACTGTGGTTTGGATGAGCGGAGGGGGGGATGAGATCCATCTGAGATACTGGGGTTTGGATGAGCGGAGGGGGGACGAGATCCTTGATCCTTGACCCCCCCCCCCCCCCCCCCCCCCCCACACACACACACACACACACAGGTACACACACACACTCATTAAATTCCTCCGGACCAAAACACACAACTAATTGACTTGGGGACTGGTCTTTATGGCGTTGTCATGGTGACCGCTAGAACCTCACTCTGCCTCTGCCTCTCCACTACTCGGGGCTTCAGACACCGCTAGAACCTCACTCTGCCTCTCCACTACTCGGGGCCGCAGCCATTTCTAGAACCTCACACTGCCTCTCCACTACTCGGGGCTTCAGCCACCGCTAGAACCTCACACTGCCTCTGCCTCTCCACTACTCGGGGCTTCAGCCACCGCTAGAACCTCACACTGCCTCTGCCTCTCCACTACTCGGGGCTTCAGCCACCGCTAGAACCTCACACTGCCTCTGCCTTTCCACTACTCGGTCGGGGCTTCAGCCACCGCTAGAACCTCACTCTGCCTCTGCCTCTCGCTCTCTGCTGCTAAAGGCTTCAGCCATTCACCACTGCCTGATCTACCCCTCTCCCTCTCTATCCTGTATCCCTCCTCAACCCCTACCTACGTTGTTTCTATATTTACCGCCCATAATGGGTATCCTGGGGTAAAGAGTAGACGTTTTACAGGTACCACCCCCCCAATAGGTTTCCAGGGGTGACACGTCATCTAGTCATCTATTAAACTAGTAGGCATTGTGTGACAGTTACCTCCGTTATGAGTTTCATTAGGTCAAATGCAGAATTCATGAACATGCATAAATAACCAGGATAGTGTTTCAGATGGAGTTTCACTTAAGTCCTTCGCTCGGTTTCGTTCATAGAAGGAGCATAAATGCAATCATACGGGGTTCAGCTGACGTCCTTCACCCCCTATTCAGCTTTATACAATCAAACTAAATGATCAGATATGTGGGTTTCCCTTGGCGTCCTTCACCCCTGCTCATAACAACGAGCTAAATACCGTAAATCTTGAGTTTTGTTACAGTCCACCACCGATGAAGGGTTATCTGTGGTATAGTATAACGGGTTACAGTCTACCACCCATAAAGGGTTATCTGTGGTATAGAACAACGGGTTACAGTCTACCACCCATAAAGGGTTACAGTCTACCACCCATAAAAGGTTATCTGTGGTATAGAACAACGGGTTACAGTCTACCACCCATAAAGGGTTATCTGTGGTATAGAACAACGGGTTACAGTCTACCACCCATAAAGGGTTATCTGTGGTATAGAACAACGGGTTACAGTCTACCACCCATGAACACGGTCCTTATGAATCAGATTGAGTAGTTAGACTCCTGCTGATATATAATGAATCAGAATCAGATGGTGTTGTTAGACTCCTGCTGATATACAATGAATCAGAATCAGATGGTGTTGTTAGACTCCTGCTGATATATAATGAATGAGAATCAGATGGTGTAGTAGGTAGGGTAGCTGGGTAGAGGTATAGTAGGTAGGGTAGCTGGGTAGAGGGACAGTAGGTAGGGTAGCTGGGTAGAGGTATAGTAGGTAGGGTAGCTGGGTAGAGGGACAGTAGGTAGGGTAGCTGGGTAGAGGTATAGTAGGTAGGGTAGCTGGGTAGAGGTATAGTAGGTAGGGTAGCTGGGTAGAGGGACAGTAGGTAGGGTAGCTGGGTAGAGGTATAGTAGGTAGGGTAGCTGGGTAGAGGGACAGTAGGTAGGGTAGCTGGGTAGAGGGACAGTAGGTAGGATAGCTGGGTAGAGGTATAGTAGGTAGAGGTATAGTAGGGTAGCTGGGTAGAGGTCATGTCGGTAGGGTAGCTGGGTATAGTAGGTAGGGTAGCCATGGTAGAGGTATAGTAGGTAGGGTAGCCATGGGTAGAGGGACAGTAGGTAGGGTAGCTGGGTAGAGGGACAGTAGGTAGGGTAGCTGGGTAGAGGTATAGTAGGTAGGGTAGCTGGGTGAGGTATAGTAGGTAGGGTAGCTTGGGTTAGAGTATAGTAGGTAGGGTAGCTGGGTAGAGGTATAGTAGGTAGGGTAGCTAGGTAGAGGTATAGTAGGTAGGGTAGCTGGGTAGAGGTACTAGTAGGTAGGGTAGCCTGGGTAGAGGGTATAGTAGGTAGGGTTAGCTGGGTAGAGGGACAGTAGGTAGGGTAGCTGGGTAGAGGGGACAGTAGGTAGGGTAGCTGGGTAGAGGTTAGTAGGAGGGTACGCTGGGTAGAGGTATAGTAGGTAGGGTAGCTGGGTAGAGGTATAGTAGGTAGGGTAGCTAGGGTAGAGGTATAGTAGGTAGGGTAGCTGGGTAGAGGTATAGTAGGTAGGGTAGCTGGGTAGAGGTATAGTAGGTAGGGTAGCTGGGTAGAGGTATAGTAGGTAGGGTAGCTGGGTAGAGGTATAGTAGGTAGGGTAGCTGGGTAGAGGGACAGTAGGTAGGGTAGCTGGGTAGAGGGACAGTAGGTAGGGTAGCTGGGTAGAGGGACAGTAGGTAGGGTAGCTGGGTAGAGGTATAGTAGGTAGGGTAGCTGGGTAGAGGTATAGTAGGTAGGGTAGCTGGGTAGAGGTATAGTAGGTAGGGTAGCTGGGTAGAGGTATAGTAGGTAGGGTAGCTGGGTAGAGGTATAGTAGGTAGGGTAGCTGGGGTAGAGGTATAGTAGGTAGGGTAGCTGGGTAGAGGTATAGTAGGTAGGGTAGCTGGGTAGAGGTACAGTAGGTAGGGTAGCTGGGTAGAGGGACAGTAGGTAGGGTAGCTGGGTAGAGGTATAGTAGGTAGGGTAGCTGGGTAGAGGTATAGTAGGTAGGGTAGCTGGGTAGAGGTATAGTAGGTAGGGTAGCTGGGTAGAGGTATAGTAGGTAGGGTAGCTGGGTAGAGGTATAGTAGGTAGGGTAGCTGGGTAGAGGTATAGTAGGTAGGGTAGCTGGGTAGAGGTATAGTAGGTAGGGTAGCTGGGTAGAGGTATAGTAGGTAGGGTAGCTGGGTAGAGGTATAGTAGGTAGAGGTATAGTAGGTAGAGGTATAGTAGGTAGAGGTATAGTAGGTAGAGGTATAGTAGGTAGGGTAGCTGGGTAGAGGTATAGTAGGTAGGGTAGCTGGGTAGAGGTATAGTAGGTAGGGTAGCTGGGTAGAGGGACAGTAGGTAGGATAGCTGGGTAGAGGTATAGTAGGTAGGGTAGCTGGGTAGAGGTATAGTAGGTAGGGTAGCTGGGTAGAGGTACAGTAGGTAGGATAGCTGGGTAGAGGGACAGTAGGTAGGGTAGCTGGGTAGAGGGACAGTAGGTAGGGTAGCTGGGTAGAGGGACAGTAGGTAGGGTAGCTGGGTAAAGGTATATTAGGTAGGGTAGCTGGGTAGAGGTACAGTAGGTAGGGTAGCTGGGTAGAGGTATAGTAGGTAGGGTAGCTGGGTAGAGGTATAGTAGGTAGGGTAGCTGGGTAGAGGTATAGTAGGTAGGATAGCTGGGTAGAGGTATAATAGGTAGGGTAGCTGGGTAAAGGTATATTAGGTAGGATAGCTGGGTAGAGGTATAATAGGTAGGGTAGCTGGGTAAAGGTATATTAGGTAGGGTAGCTGGGTAGAGGTATATTAGGTAGGGTAGCTGGGTAGAGGTATAGTAGGTAGGGTAGCTGGGTAAAGGTATATTAGGTAGGGTAGCTGGGTAGAGGTATATTAGGTAGGATAGCTGGGTAGAGGTATAATAGGTAGGGTAGCTGGGTAAAGGTATATTAGGTAGGGTAGCTGGGTAGAGGTATAGTAGGTAGGGTAGCTGGAATGGAAGGATCCATATGGATCCACTGAGCTGTTTGTTGTCCAGAACTATCTGAATTCGAATGTGCGTGTGTATTGTGCATTGTGAGGTGTGTGTATTGTGTGTGAGTGTGTATTGTGTTTCACTGCATCCATATATGGGAATTGATGAGCTCTGCATGTAGTGGACGATATGAGAGTCCCTTTCATTCAATGTAGCAGTAATGCATTTTAATAATCTAATCAGAGCTTCATCAGGTCCGTTACCAGTCACCGTTAAAAGGCCCAGCAGACATGGCCTTAACGGTGTTCTTCGTCAATATTCTATTCATTAAATGGGCAATATTTCACTCCATTAGCAATCATTTCCTCTGTGTAGAAAGCAAAGTATTGTCACAAATAAATTCTACACTGATCTACTTAGAAATGTGATGCCTCTGGATAAAAGGAAATGCATTATGTTAAGGACACCGTTTTCCTACAACAACAAAAACCTTGGACTGTCCAAGGCAGCCATGTGGACTCACATGAAGCTGAATACATTGAATAAAATAAACGTGGATATGGTTTATAAAACACAAGTGGTATAGAAGTACAGTACTAATATCTAAATGTAGTAAAATACAGTAGTAATATCTAAATGTAGTATAAACATACAGTAGTAATATCTAAATGTAGTATAAACATACAGTAGTAATATCTAAATGTAGTATAAACATACTGTAGTAATATCTAAATGTAGTAACATACTGTAGTAATATCTAAAGGTAGTATAAACATACAGTAGTAATATCTAAATGTAGTATAAACATACTGTAGTAATATCTAAATGTAGTAACATACTGTAGTAATATCTAAAGGTAGTATAAACATACAGTAGTAATATCTAAATGTAGTAACATACTGTAGTAATATCTAAATGTAGTAACATACTGTAGTAATATCTAAAGGTAGTATAAACATACAGTAGTAATATCTAAATGTAGTAACATACTGTAGTAATATCTAAATGTGGTATAAACATGCAGCAGCGAGCTGACTGAGGTAGTCATCCTAGTATTCCCGGGACTACGGTGGTTTACTCAGACATCACACAGTGGAGGAGGACAAGCCCATAGAGACGGTCCTAGTGGGAGGACATCAACAAGCCCATAGAGATGGCCCAGTGCGGGGAGGACATCAACAAGCCCATAGAGATGGTCCAGTGGGAGGACATCAACAAGCCCATAGAGATGGTCCAGGGGGAGGAGGACATCAACAAGCCCATAGAGATGGTCCAGTGGGAGGACATCAACAAGCCCATAGAGATGGTCCAGTGGGAGGACATCAACAAGCCCATAGAGATGGTCCTAGTGGGAGGACATCAACAAGCCCATAGAGATGGTCCAGTGGGAGGACATCAACAAGCCCATAGAGATGGTCCTAGTGGGAGGACATCAACAAGCCCATAGAGATGGTCCAGAGGGAGGACATCAACAAGCCCATAGAGATGGTCCAGTGGGAGGACATTAACAAGCCCATAGAGATGGTCCAGAGGGAGGACATCAACAAGCCCATAGAGATGGTCCAGAGGGAGGACATCAACAAGCCCATAGAGATGGTCCTAGTGGGAGGACATCAACAAGCCCATAGAGATGGTCCAGAGGGAGGACATCACCAAGCCCATAGAGATGGTCCAGTAGGAGGACATTAACAAGCCCATAGAGGTGGGCCCGTGGGAGGACATTAACAAGCCCATAGAGATGGTCCAGTGGGAGGACATCAACAAGCCCATAGAGATGGTCCAGTGGGAGGACATCAACAAGCCCATAGAGATGGTCTAGTGGGAGGACATTAACAAGCCCATAGAGATGGTCCTAGTGGGAGGACATCAACAAGCCCATAGAGATGGTCCTAGTGGGAGGACATCAACAAGCCCATAGAGATGGTCCTAGTGGGAGGACATCAACAAGCCCATAGAGATGGTCCTAGTGGGAGGACATCAACAAGCCCATAGAGATGGTCCTAGTGGGAGGACATCAACAAGCCCATAGAGATGGTCCTAGTGGGAGGACATCAACAAGCCCATAGAGATGGTCCAGTGGGAGGACATCAACAAGCCCATAGAGATGGTCCGGCGCTCTGTCAAACCAGCTGGTGTTTGCATTTCTCCATTATCAGCGCATGCCCACAATCTGCCACTTTGCCATAAAGCACTGTGTCCCTGGGCAGTACAGTATTGATGGTGTGCGTCTCACGGACAAAGGCAACGACATCTTCCTCGATAGTCTGAGAGCTGGTACCGTCTCCACAAAGTGTCTCAGAGTAAACAATTGGTCAAAAGTGCTGAGCATAGAGACATTTTACTCCTACTCTTATGGGTGTATTATATGGCCATCCTTCCAACCACCCTCAGTTTTACCTTACGTAACCTTCTTTCTTATGTAACCATGCCAAACTTAAATATATCATACTAATTTCAGTGTCTCAAATTTACATTTACTATGTTATGTCTAGTGTATGAAAACAGGCTGCGACACAGCATGTCTCGCAAACAATGATTCCGAGTGACGCTTGCTTTACCCTGGGGCACCGTGTTCAATCACCTGACTACTTTTAAGTTGTGGGTGATGACTTCGGTTACACTCGACACTGTGTTGATCAGTCAGCACTAATTTGGTTTATAAGAACGACAAGACGGCAGAAGAGACAGTTTATGCCGAAGCCGGAATTAATTCTACCCATGTTTGAAACAGCAATACTGTCAGTCTGGTGAGTTGATGAACAACCAAGGTTCTGTTTAACCTGTTACATGTACGTTTGGTATTCAACCCATTTACTATATGCGGTTTATAACTAGCTTACTGTTTCTTAAAAAAACACTTTGTTTTCTCTGCTATGGTTTATGTGGTCTTGGTTGTTCTTAGTTGAGAAAATGATGTGTAGCTAACTGCATTCTTTGTCCCGTCTGAAATCTGGCTACTTTGTCTTAACCGTAGCTTGGTGTGCGTGCGATACAAATGAACTTGAGCAGCGTGGCAGTTTCCCAAGGTACACTGCAACAAACACTCAAACTGGACAGTTGTATCTCAATCTCTTCATTCAAAGACTCAAATCATGGACACTCTTACTGACAGTTGTGGCTGCTTGGCGTGATGTATTGTTGTCTCTACCTTCTTGCCCTTTGTGCTGTTGTCTATGCCCAATAATGTTTGTACCTTGTTTTGTGCTGCTACCATGTTGTGTTGCTACCATGTTGTTGTCATGTTGTGTTGTTACCATGCTGTGTTGTCATGTGTTGCTGCCATGCTATGTTGCTGTAGTAGGCCTCTCTTCATGTAGTGTTGTGTTGCCTCTCTTGTTGTGTTGTGTGTTTTGTCCTATATTTCTATTTTATTTATTTTTAATCCCATCCCCCGTCCCCACAGGAGGCCTTTTGGTAGGCAGTCATTGTCAATAAGAATTTGTTCTCAACTGACTTGCCTAGTTAAGTAAAAGTTAAATAAATAAATAAATAAATAAATAAACAGTCTAATGCTAGATTAACATAAACTCTCATTTGTGCATATTTGTTTGTGCTCCGATTACACGCTAGTGTCTAGATCAGCAGTTTACACATAATGAATTCAGCCTTATATGAAAAACCTTACTTGGCAAATATAGCTAGATAGCTTTCCTCGCTTGTTGGTTAGCTACCTAGCCAACGTTGGCTGTCATCTAACTGGTATAACTTTACATTAGCCATCTAGATAGCTAATCAAACAAAACCACACTAATTGGCTAGCTACCTCTATTTGCCTGTTTGCTAGCTAGCTTTGTACAAGCAAGCTACTAATAGCTAGGTAACGTTAGCTAGTTAGATACCTAGCTAATAAAAATATCTGTTTGCATTTATTGATTAACCTCAGCTTGACTACCACCATAAAGATAGATATCTACAGTAGCCTAAGTTTGTTCCGTACACTTCTTATGACTGGCAGCATGGTGCTACTTGTGTTGTTTCCGAGCAACCCACCAGTTCTTAGAACTCTGAGCTTTGGTGAAAGAAAATATATATACTGCTCAAAAAAATAAAGGGACCACTTAAACAACACATCCTAGATCTGAATGAAATAAATAATCTTATTAAATATTTTTTTCTTTACATAGTTGAATGTGCTTATAACAAAATCACACAAAAAGAATCAATGGAAATCCAATTTATCAACCCATGGAGGTCTGGATTTGGAGTCACACTCAAAATTAAAGTGGAAAACCACACTACAGGCTGATCCAACTTTCATGTAATGTCCTTAAAACAAGTCAAAATGAGGCTCAGTAGTGTGTGTGGCCTCCACGTGCCTGTATGACCTCCCTACAACGCCTGGCCATGCTCCTGATGAGGTGGCGGATGGTCTCCCGAGGGATCTCCTCCTAGACCTGGAATAAAGCATCCGCCAACTCCTGGACAGTATGTGGTGCAACGTGGCGTTGGTGGATGGAGCGAGACATGATGTCCCAGATGTGCTCAATTGGATTCAGGTCTGGGGAACGGGCGGGCCAGTCCATAGCATCAATGCCTTCCTCTTGCAGGAACTGCTGACACACTCCAGCCACATGAGGTCTAGCATTGTCTTGCATTAGGAGGAACCCAGGGCCAACCGCACCAGCATATGGTCTCACAAGGGGTCTGAGGATCTCATCTCGGTACCTAATGGCAGTCAGGCTACCTCTGGCGAGCACATGGAGGTCTGTGCGGCCCCCCAAAGAAATGCCAACCCACACCATGACTGACCCACCGCCAAACCGGTCATGCTGGAGGATGTTGCAGGCAGCAGAACGTTCTCCACGGCGTCTCCAGACTGTCATGTCTGTCACGTGCTCAGTGTGAACCTGCTTTCATCTGTGAAGAGCACAGGGCGCCAGTGGCGAATTTGCCAATCTTGGTGTTCTCTGGCAAATGCCAAACGTCCTGCATGGTGTTGGGCTGTAAGCACAACCCCCACCTGTGGACGTCGGGCCCTCATACCACCCTCATGGAGTCTGTTTCTGACCGTTTGAGCAGACACATGCACATTTGTGGCCTGCTGGAGGTCATTTTGCAGGGCTCTGGCAGTGCTTCTCCTGCTCCTCCTTGCACAAAGGCGGAGGTAGCAGTCCTGCTGCCGGGTTGTTGCCCTCTTACGACCTCCTCCACATCTCCTGATGTACTGGCCTGTCTCCTGGTAGCGCCTCCATGCTCTGGACACTACGCTGACAGACACAGCAAACCTTCTTGCCACAGCTCGCATTGATGTGCCATCCTGGATGAGCTGCACTACCTGAGCCACTTGTGTGGGTTGTAGACTCCGTCTCATGCTACCACTAGAGTGAAAGCACCGCCAGCATTCAAAAGTGACCAAAACATGAGCCAGGAAGCATAGGAACTGAGAAGTGGTCTGTGGTCCCCACCTGCAGAACCACTCCTTTATTGGGGGTGTCTTTCTAATTGCCTATAATTTCCACCTGTTGTCTATTCCATTTGCACAACAGCATGTGACATTTATTGTCAGTCAGTGTTGCTTCCTAAGTGGACAGTTTGATTTCACAGAAGTGTGATTGACTTGGAGTTACATTGTGTTGTTTAAGTGTTCCCTTTATTTTTTTGAGCAGTGTATATATTAGCATTGTTCGAAATGCTGCAAAAAGGTAGCACATCGCTGTTTCTTAATGGACATAAATGTGCATGTGACAACGATAAATAATAAACTTTATAAAAACTGTTGCAATTTACAAAGTACAAAGTATTTCCAGCATTTTCTAAGTCCAATGGTCACTTTATGGACACAATAGTCTCGTTTCACTCCAACAACTCAATTGCTAACGACCCTGTTAAACAATCCGGTATATGGCTCTCGGTAAACGGACGGACGGCTCTCGACGAGAGACCGGGGAGTGTGTTGTGTACCTCCAATCAAATTGATTTGCGAATTTTCACAGAGATCGGTGTCGTATTGACTTAGATATGAAAGTAGGGAGATTTGAATTTCACACCGTCTCGTCTATAATATACTCCAGCAGAGCAGACAAACCGTTGTGATCAGTCAGGCAGGCCTAATCCTTCTAATGCTACCGCAGATATCAACCACTCTCTGTGGCCGAGAAAATGTGGTGGAGCGGCAGAGGCTGCGCGTGTCTGTATGCCAGACTATTCTTCTCATGCAGACTGATAGATCATTCCATTTATGTATTAATGATTGGGGCCCAGCAGTGGTTTCATTACTGAAACGTCAGCCTCTCTCTCCTCTCTCTCCTCTCTCTCCTCTCTCTCCTCTCAATACAAACATTCAACACTGTTCAGCCCCTCTCTCTTCTCTCTCCTCTCTCTCCTCTCAATACAAAACACTCAACACTGTTGAGCCCCTCTCTCTCCTCTCTCTCCTCTCAATACAAAACACTCAACATTGTTCAGCCCCTCTCTCCTCTCTCTCCTCTCTCTCCTCTCAATACAAAACACTCAACACTGTTCAGCCCCTCTCTCCTCTCTCTCCTCTGTCTCCTCTCAATACAAACACTCAACACTGTTCAGCCCCTCTCTCCTCTGTCTCCTCTCAATACAAACACTCAACACTGTTCAGCCCCTCTCTCCTCTCAATACAAACACTCAACACTGTTCAGCCCCTCTCTCCTCTCTCTCCTCTCAATACAAACACTCAACACTGTTTAGCCCCTCTCTCTTCTCAATACAAACACTCAACACTGTTCAGCCCCTCTCTGTTCTCTCTCCTCTCTCTCCTCTCAATACAAACACAACACTGTTTAGCCTCTCTCCTCTCTCTCTCCTCTTAATACAAACACTCAACACTGTTTAGCCTCTCTCTCCTCTCTCTCCTCCCAATACAAAACACTCAACACTGTTCAGCCCCTCTCTCCTCTCTCTCCTCTCTCTCCTCTCAATACAAAACTCTCTCCTCTCAATACAAAACACTCAACACTGTTCAGCCCCTCTCTCCTCTCTCTCCTCTGTCTCCTCTCAATACAAACACTCAACACTGTTCAGCCCCTCTCTCCTCTCTCAATACAAACACTCAACACTGTTCAGCCCCTCTCTCCTCTCTCTCCTCTCTCTCCTCTCAATACAAAACTCTCTCCTCTCAATACAAAACACTCAACACTGTTCAGCCCCTCTCTCCTCTCTCTCCTCTCTCTCCTCTCAATACAAAACTCTCTCCTCTCAATACAAAACACTCAACACTGTTCAGCCCCTCTCTCCTCTCTCTCAATACAAACACTCAACACTGTTTAGCCCCTCTCTCCTCTCAATACAAAACACTCAACACTGTTCAGCCCCTCTCTCCTCTCTCTCAATACAAACACTCAACACTGTTTAGCCCCTCTCTCTCCCCTCTCTCCTCTCTTTACACAACACTGTTCAGCATGGCTGCCAAGTCCACAGCAGGCTAGGGTAGAGGAAAAGGAGCCCGTGTAACACTTGAAGGGGAAATCAGCAGCCCTTTGGTTACGCGTCACTGTGCCATAAAGCCCTTGAGGACGATACCGTAAGCTTACATACAAGGATACATACAGGGATGCTACACAAGGGAATACACTTTAAGAGTCTAGCATGTAGCTAACTAACTTACTATAACAGAAACCATATTTAAACCATGACCTTGAGAGTGCCTTGAACATGAATGAATCTAATTGGGGAAACAGCACAGTCTGAAAGAGGGAGAGGAGAGATGGAGGGAAAGAAGGAGGGAGAGAAGAGACTGAGGGAGAGCAGGAGGTAGAGAAGGACGGACAGAAGAGACAGAGAGAGAGGAGGGAGAGAAGAGAGAGAGAGAGGAGGGAGATAGAGAGAGAGAGGGAAAGAAGGAGGGAGAGAAGAGAGAGAGGGAGAGAAGGAGGAAGAAAAGAGACAGAGTGAGAGAAGAGACAAAGACAGAGGCAGAGAAGGAGGTAGAAGGAGGGAGAGAAGAGACGGAGAGAAGAGACAGAGGGAGAGAAGGAGGGAGAGAAGGAAGAGGAAGAGAAAAGACAGATGGAGGGAGAGAAGGTGGGAGGGAAGGAAGAGACAGAGATGGAGGGGGAGAAGGAGGGAGAGAAAGAGGGAGAGAAGGAGGGAGAGACGGCGGGTGGGAAGGAGGGAGAGAAGAGACAGAGATGGAGGGAGAGAAGTGGGGAGAGAAGAGATGGAGGGAGAGAAACAAGGATAAAATGGCAAGGTCATCACAAAGTAGATTTGAGTTCAAGCAGTGAGCAGTTGGAGAGTGAGTGGGTTGTATTCTGTAGAAGTCAAATGAGCAGGGTTCATACCAAATGGTAGCATATGCCCTATATAGTGCACTACTTTTGACCAAGGCTCATAGAGAATGTAGGGAATGTCTGGGTTTGGGACAAAACCCAGACATTCAGAATGACAAGGCCATTAAAAAACAATCTATACCCATTACAAAGCCTGTGTGTGCACCTGGGCTATTTTAGAATAGAGAGAGAGACCCTTATTCACATATAGACAGCTCACACACACACACACACACACACACACACACACACACACACACAACACACACACACACACACACACACACACACACACACACACACACACACACACACACACACACACACACTAGTGACAGTGTATTATCTTACTGAGAGACCAGCTCTGATATAAGCTGTATCAATCATCGTCAGCACAAGGCACTGGCATTGACTGTCCCCATTCAGAAACACACACACTGATTTACTGCTAATTAACACACACACACACACACACACACACACACACACACACACACACACACACACACACACACACACACACACACACACACACACACACAAATCAGCATTGTTTACTGTGTATTCTAAGTCAGTCAGTAGTACTAGACACAGCAGTAAGTAATGCCATAGAGAACTTGGCCACATACACACAGTAACAGCAGATTAACAGATTTATCAGTAACAGATTTCGGACTGTTTAAAAAAAAATCCATATATGCTTTCCGGATAAATAACATTTTTTTAAAAATGTTAGCTGAGTACTGGTCAAAGGTGAAGTACCCTGCTCATTCCGAAGCCGCTCTGACCAATAAGCCATGGCAGTTCACAATGCTCTGGCAAGCACGGCAGAATACTAATTCTCAGAGTACAAAAACAAAAAAACTCTACGGACATTATGAAAGCTGAAACCAAGTTTATTCTGCCCAGAGGATCAATACAGCTGCATTAGACAAATACGTTTTCACACAAGCACTGATATTTAACCGCTCCTCATAGGCTGAGTCTCCTCCTACACATCAGTACAAACATTGTGTCTTTACTGCTAGGCAGGATACTAGTGATACGGGCAATATACTTTTATTTCTCCCTTAAGGTGACCTGACCTTACCTCAACCCCCCCCCCTCCATCACTAATCCATGGCTCTCTCCCCTTATCAATGCCTGCCACATGTAATAATTTCCCTGCACTCAACACATTCCAAGCTTAGTTGCACACACTATATACCTTCCTCCTATAAACATTCACTTCTGGTGTAGACCCTTCACTATACAGTTGAAGTCGGAAGTTCATATACACCTTAGCCAAATACATTTAACCTGTTGGGGCTAGGGGGCAGTATTTTCACGGCCGGATAAACAACTTTCCCGATTTAAACTGGTTACTAATCTTACCCAGAAACGAGAATATGCATATAATTAGTAGATTTGGATAGAAAACACTCTAAAGTTTCTAAAACTGTTTGAATGGTGTCTGTGAGTATAACAGAACTCGTATGGCAGGCCAAAACCTGAGAACGCAAATGTCCCACCTTGCCCAGGGAGGTTAAACTCAGTTTTTCAGTAAACTCAGAAAACAGTTGCATAGACATATTTACATAGACATGTTTACATATTTGCATAGCCATATTTACAAATGCAAATAGACATATTGATATATTTACACAGACCTATTTACATATTTACACAGACATATTTACAGACATATTTACATATACAGTCGGAGGTTTATATACACCTTAGCCAAATACAGTTAAACTCAGTTTTTCACAATTCCTGACATTTTATCCTAGTAGAAATTCCCTGTCATAGGTCAGTTAGGATCACCACTTTATTTTAAGAATGTGAAATGTCAGAATAATAGTAGAGAGAATGATTTATTTCAGCTTTTATATATTTCATCACATTCCAAGTGGGTCAGAAGTTTACATACACTCAATTAGTATTTGGTAGCATTTCCTTTAAATTGTTTAACTTGGGTCAAACGTTTCGGGTAGCCTTCCACAAGCTTCCCACAATAAGTTGGGTGAATTTTGGTCCACTCCCCCTGACAGAGCTGGTGTAACTGAGTCAGGTTTGTAGGCCTCCTTGCTCGCACACGCTTTTTGAGTTCTGCCCACACATTTTCTATAGGATTGAGATCAGGGCTTTGTGACTGCCACTCTAATACCTTGACTTTGTTGTCCTTAAGCCATTTCACCACAACTTTGGAAGTATGCTTGGGGTCATTGTCCATTTGGAAGACCCATTTGCGACCAAGCTTTAACTTCCTGACTGATGCCTTGAGTTGCTTCAATATGTTGCTTCAATATATCCACATAATTTTCCTCCTCATGATGCCATCTATTTTGTGAAGTTCACCAGTCCCTCCTGCAGCAAACACCCCCACAACATGATGCTGCCACTCCTGTGCTTCATGGTTGGGATGGTGTTCTTCGGCTTGCAAGCATCCCCGTTTTTCCTCCAAACATAATGACGGTCATTATGGCCAAACAGTTCTATTTTTGTTTCATCAGACCAGAGGACATTTCTCCAAAAAGTACGATCTTTGTCCCCATGTGCAGTTGCAAACCGCAGTCTGGCTTTTTTATGGCGGTTTTGGAACAGTGGCTTCTTCCTTGCTGAGCGACCTTTCATGTTATGTCGATATAGGACTTGTTTTTACTGTGGATATAGATACTTTTTACCTGTTTCCTCCAGCCTCTTCACAGGGTCCTTTGCTGTTGTTGTGGGATTGATTTGCACTTTTCACACCAAAGTACATTCATCTCTAGGAGACAGAACGTGTCTCCATCCTGAGCGGTATGATGGCTGTGTGGTCCCAAGGTGTTTATACTTGCGTACTAATGTTTGTACAGATGAACGTGGTAGCTTCAGGCGTTTGGAAATCGCTCCAAAGGATGAACCAGACTTGTCTACAAAAAAAATCTGAGGTCTTGGCTGATTTCTTTTGATTTTCTCATGATGTCAAGCAAAGAGGCACTGAGTTTGAAGGTAGGCCTTGAAATACATCCACAGGTACACCTCCAATTGACTCAAATTATGTCAATTAGCCTATCAGAAGCTTCTAAAGCCATGACATCATTTTCTGTAATTTCCCAAGCTGTTTAAAGCACAGTCAACTTAGTATATCTAAACTTCTGACCCACCGGAATTGTGATACAGTGAATTATAAGTGAAATAATCCGTGTGTAAACAATTGTTGGAAAAATTACTTGTGTCATGCACAAAGTAGATGTCCTAACCGACTTGCCAAAACTATAGTTTGTTAACAACAATCTAAGCTTGATGCCCTCAATCTCACACAAATGATCAATGAACCTACCAGGTACAACCCCAAATCCGTAAACACGGGCACCCTCATAGATATCATCCTAACTAACTCACCCTCCAAATACACCTCTGCTGTTTTCAATCAAGATCTCATCGATCACTGCCTCAATGCCTGCATCTGTAATGGGTCTGCGACCAAACGACCACCCCTCATCACTGTCAAACGCTCCCTAAAACACTTCTGCGAGCAGGCCTTTCTACACGACCTGGCCGGGGTATCCTGGAATGACATTGACCTCATCCCGTCAGTAGATGATGCCTGGTTGTTCTTTAAAAGTGCTTTCCTCACCATCTTAAATAAGCATGCCCCATTCAAAAAATGTAGAACTAGGAATAGATATAGTCCTTGGTTCACTCCAAACCTGTCTGCCCTTGACCAGCACAAAAACATCCTGTGGCGTTCTGCATTAGCATCGAATTGCCCCCGTGATATGCAACTTTTCAGTGAAGTTAGGAACCAATATACACAGGCAGTTAGGAAAGCTAAGGCTAGCTTTTTCAAACAGAAATTTGCATCCTGTAGTACTAACTCCAAAAAGTTCTGGTACACTGTAAAGTCCTTGGAGAATAAGAGCACCTCCTCCCAGCTGCCCACTGCTCTGAGGCTAGAAACACCGATAAATCCACTATAATTGAGAATTTCAATAAGCATTTCTCTACGGCTGGCCATGCTTTCCACCTGGCTACCCCTACCCCGGTCAACTGCCCGGCACCCTCCACAGCAACCCGCCAAAGCCCCCACCATTTCTCGTTCACCCAAATCCAGATAGCTGATGTTCTGAAAGAGCTGCAAAATCGGGAACCCTACAAATCAGCCAGGCTAGACAATCTGGACCCTCTCTTTCTAAAATGTTCTTGTTGTTTGCAACCCCTATTAATAGCCTGTTCAACCTCTCTTTTGTATCGTCTGAGATTCCCAAACATCGGAAAGCTGCCGCGGGGTGACACTCTAGACCCAAACTGCTACAGACCTATATCTATCCTACCCTGTCTTTCTAAGGTCTTCGAAAGCCAAGTTAACAAACAGATTACCGACCATTTCGCTATGCAATCTGGTTTCAGAGCTGGTCATGGGTGCACCTCAGCCACGCTCAAGGTCCTAAACGACATCATAACCGCCATCGATAAGAGACATTACTGTGCAGCCGTATTCATCGACCAGGCCAAGGCTTTCGACTCTGTCAATCACCACATTCTTATTGGCAGACTCGACAGCCTTGGTTTCTCAAATGATTGCCTTGCCTAGTTTACCAACTACTTCTCCGATAGAGTTCAGTGTGTCAAATAGGAGGGCCTGTTTTCCAGACCTCTGGCAGTCTCTATGGGGGTGCCACAGGGTTCAATTCTCGGGCCGACTCTCTTCTCTGTATACATCAATGATGTTGCTCTTGCTGCTGGTGATTCTCTGATCCAGCTCTACGCAGACGACACCATTCTGTATACATCTGGCCCCTCTTTGGACACTGTGTTAACTAACCTTCAGACGAGCTTCAATGCCATACAAATCTCCTTCCAAATCTCCTTTCATCTTCTCCAGATCTACCATTCCAGTGTTTAATTGCAATATTGTAATTACTTCGCCACCATGGCCTATTTATTGCCTTAACTCGCTTATCTTACCTCATTTGCACTCACTGTATATTGACTTTTTGTTTTCTTTTGTTCTACCGTATTATTGACTGTATGTTTTGTTTATTCCATGTGTAACTCTGTGTTGTTGTATGTGTCGAATTGCTATGCTTTACCTTGGCCAGGTCGCAGTTGCAAATGAGAACCTGTTCTCAACTAGCCTACCTGGTTAAATAAAGGTGAAATAAAAATAAATAAAAATTAAAATAAATTTGTGGAGTGGTTGAAAAATGAGTTTTAATGACTCCAACCTAAGTGTATGTAAACTTCCGACTTCAACTGTATACCTTTCTCCTATAACCATTAAGTTCTGGTGTAGACCCTCCAAACCTCAGCAGTCCCTCAATGACATGAATAAGTATATTTTCATATTCTCAGAACCCATGTTGTTTTTAATGATTTTGTTTGAAGCCTTCCCCAAACCACATCCCCAACCTTAACCACTCGGAAAAATACCCAAACTTACCCCTTTGAGTTGTTTCTGTTTTAACCCCTGTTACCATACATAATTAACTCTGTTACCATGCAGAATTAACCCTGTTACCATGCAGAATTAACCCTGTTACCATGCAGAATTAACCCTGTTAACATGCAGAATTAACCCTGTAACCATACAGAATTAACCCTGTTACCATACAGAATTAACCCTGTAACCATGCAGAATTACCCTGTTACCATGCAGAATTAACCCTGTTACCATGCAGAATTAACCCTGTTACCATGCAGAATTGACCCTGTTACCATGCAGAATTAACCCTGTTGCCATGCAGAATTAACCCTATAAACATGCAGAATTAACCCTGTTACCATGCAGAATTAACCCTGTTACCATGCAGAATTAACCCTGTTACCATGCAGAATGAATGCTTCAAAGACATTCATATATACATCACATTTGTAAGTGACACTGCTGTATGAGAACTTGTTGGTAATAGAGGGTTTCTCTGACTCTACCACCCTGATAATCACTTCTATAATTACTACTTGACTTCTCTACGTCTGGCCTCGTGTGTGTGGTCAGAGACAGCTAAGTCCACATGCTGATTGACTGACAGCCGTGGTATATCAGACCGTATACCACGGGTATGACAAAACACTTATTTGTTACTGCTCTAATTACGTTGGTAACCAGTTTATAATAGCAATAAGGCACCTCTGGGGTTTGTGGAATACGGCCAGTATACCATAGCTAAGGGCTGTATCCAGGCAGTCCCGAACAGCCCTTAGATGTTCTAAAGCAAACAAGAGTTTATGTTTATGACAAATTCAGGTATGTTTATCACCGTTCCGTTTGCTTCCGTTTCAGAAAAGTTTTTCAACAGAATAGTATGAGTACACCCCTGATCACACTCAAACACTGTTGACTTTCAAAGCAGCCACGTACAAACAGCTTGATCCCTTTGATCGTTCTATAAAAAAGCAAAGCAAAAGGTCAGAGTGTGTGTGTTATTGGCCATATATAGGGAATAGGGTGCAATAGGACTATGGTCTAAAGTAGTGCACTATATAGGGAATAGGGTGCCATAGGACTGTGGTCTAAAGTAGTGCACTATATAGGGAATAGGGTTCTATAGGGCCCTGGTCTAAAGTAGTGCACTATATATAGGGAATAGGGTGCCATAGGGCTCTGGTCTAAAGTAGTGCACTATATAGGGAATAGGGTTCTATAGAGCCCTGGTCTAAAGTAGTGCACTATACAGGGAATAGGGTTCTCTAGGGCCCTGGTTTAAAGTAGTGCACTATATAGGGAATAGGGATCCATTTGGGAAGCACACCAGGGCTTTAGCTGCTTGTGTCTTCTTTGCAAAGCAAAACTTTCCCGTCAAAACGTCATTGTGTTTCCTTGTAAGCCTCTTCGGGGGGGGGGGTTAAAGAAGTTGCAGCATATTGTCTTTTTTCTATTGATGAGTCTTTTACTAAAGTGAATGAAACAATGTTGTGTTAATTTGGTGCTTTTCATTAAATCATGTCGCTGTTCTTTATTTGGCCTAAATTACATTCATTTCATATTAGCCTATATTTAGTAGAGTAGGATACCGAAACTAATTGGATCTGGTAAAAGGACGACATTTGGTCGATTCAATTAAAGAAGGACTTGACTATAGAAATGGAAACATTGCAACGTTTAGATTTTAGATTCTATGATTAAAGGACTGGAGTCGATCTGTTACTGGGCTCTCACCATCATCACCGTCATCATCAACTCATTTGTTGTCATTAATGTCCTGAATAGTAGAATACTGTTGGGTGTTTACGCAGTAGCCTTCCTCGGCAAATCCCACACACAGAAATATATGAAAACTTGAATTCATTACCTTGATGCTTTCTCTGGTCGATATTTTAATTTACACCCTGCTGTCAATCAAGTATGTAAGTGTATGTAAGGGTCCCCAACAACCATATAGCCAAATGTTTCCGCTGATGGCTCATAGGTAGCCCCTCCCAGGTCCCCAACAGCCAGATATTTTCAGGGGAAATAGAGCCTGTGAGCAACTACCTCTTTGGACATTAACAAGGCTCCACTATCTTCACTCCTCGTTAACAAGTCTCCTTCTTCACATTTTCCAGAGCACAAAAAAGTTTATTTCTCTCAAATTGTGTGCACAACTTTGTTTACAAACCTATTAGTGAGCCTTTCGCCTTTGCCAAGATAATCCATCCACCTGACAGGTGTGGCATATCAAGAAGCTGATTAAACAGCATGATCATTACACATGTGCACCTTGTGCTGATGACAATAAAAGGCCACTCTAAAATGTGCAGTTTTGTCACAACACAATGCCACAGATGTCTCAAGTTATGAGGGAGTGTGCAATTGGCATGCTAACTGCAGAAATGTCCTCCAGAGCTGTTGCCAGATAATTTAATGTTCATTCATTTACCACAAGCCGCCTCCAAAGTCATTTTAGAGAATTTGGCAGTACATCAAACTGGCCTCACAACTGCAGACCATGGTGGCGGCTGGGTTATGGTATGGGCCCCATGGTGGCGGCTGGGTTATGGTATGGGCCCCATGGTGGAGGTGGGGTTATGGTATGGGCCCCATGGTGGAGGTGGGGTTATGGTATGGGCCCCATGGTGGAGGTGGGGTTATGGTATGGGCCCCATGGTGGAGGTGGGGTTATGGTATGGGCCCCATGGTGGCGGCTGGGTTATGGTATGTCCCAGTTCTTCCTTGGCCTGCATACTCACCAGACATGTCACCCATTGAGCATGTTTGGGATGCTCTGGATCGATGTGTTTCGACAGCGTGTTCCAGTTCCCGTCCATATCCAACAACTTCCCACAGCCATTGAAGAGGAGTGGGACAACATTCCACAGGCCACAATCAACAGCCTGATCCACTCTATGTGAAGGAGATGTGTCACGATGCATGAGGCAAATGGTGGTCACACCAGACACTGACTGGTTTTCTGATCCACGCCCCTACCTTATTTAAGGTATCTGTGACCAACAGATGCATATCTGCATTCTCAGTCATGTGAAACTGACTTAAACGAATTGTAACTCAGTAAAATCTTTAAAATTGTTGCATTTATATTTTTGTTCAGTATAGTTTTTATTTTACGCCTGCTTCATTAGGTTAGTCCATAAGAGGTTGGATATATAGTTTTATTATATTGATTATTAGATTCTAGAGAAAATGTTAAGAAATCTACTTTAAAAAAAAATCTTTATATGAGCACTTTTTAATTCATTAATGTATCAGTAGGTTTATGGATGACATTTGTAAAGATTTTCGCTAAAAACCCAGTTTTAATTTATTCTGTTTAAAAGAATGCATCACCTTTCTTATTACTTATTTTAAACAGCCAGCCAATCACCACACACGGTTGTTCCCCAGCCAATCACCTCACACGGTTGTTCCCCAGCCAATCACCACACACAGTTGTTCCCTAGCCAATCACCACACATGGTTGTTCCCCAGCCAATCACCACACACGGTTGTTCCCCAGCCAATCACCACACACGGTTGTTCCCCAGCCAATCATCACACATGGTTGTTCCCTAGCCAATCACCACACACAGTTGTTCCCTAGCCAATCACCACACACAGTTGTTCCCCAGCCAATCACCACACACGGTTGTTCCCCAGCCAATCACCAACAACACTCGGGCGTGCGCGGGCGGAGGAGTTTGCTTCAGTCTTTGCTGTAAAATATGATGAGTTGCAGCAGTACGAGAGCTTTAACTTCCTCTATGGACACACTCCAAATCCCCGTTTCCAAAACCAGCTAGCCCTCCGCAAGTCCAAACTTCATTTACTTGTCTGTGTGGAAGTTGTGCTCCTGTGTGTGTACTTCTTCATCACCATGGTCTCATTAAAGTGGAATAGGATTTTATATTTTCCTTCTCTCTCCAGGTTCCCACAGAACATCTCAACTAGCTAAACGGATCGTCCTCTCTCCAGGTTCCCACAGAACATCTCAACTAGCTAAACGGATCGTCCTCTCTCCAGGTTCCCACAGAACATCTCAACTAGCTAAACGCATCGTCCTCTCTCCAGGTTCCCACAGAACATCTCAACTAGCTAAACGGATGCTCCTCTCTCCAGGTTCCCACAGAACATCTCAACTAGCTAAACGGATCATCCTCTCTCCAGGTTCCCACAGAACATCTCAACTAGCTAAACGGATCGTCCTCTCTCCAGGTTCCCACAGAACATCTCAACTAGCTAAACGGATCGTTCCTCTCTCCTGGTTCCCACAGAACATCTCAACAAGCTAAACGGATCCTCCTCTCTCCAGGTTCCCACAGAACATCTCAACTAGCTAAACGGATCGTCCTCTCTCCAGGTTCCCACAGAACATCTCAACTAGCTAAACGCATCGTCCTCTCTCCAGGTTCCCACAGAACATCTCAACTAGCTAAACGGATGCTCCTCTCTCCAGGTTCCCACAGAACATCTCAACTAGCTAAACGGATCGTCCTCTCTCCAGGTTCCCACAGAACATCTCAACTAGCTAACGGATCGTCCTCTCTCCAGGTTCCCACAGAACATCTCAACTAGCTAAACAGATCGTCCTCTCTCCAGGTTCCCACAGAACATCTCAACTAGCTAAACGGATCGTCCTCTCTCCAGGTTCCCACAGAACATCTCAACTAGCTAAACGGATCGTTCCTCTCTCCTGGTTCCCACAGAACATCTCAACAAGCTAAACGGATCCTCCTCTCTCCAGGTTCCCACAGAACATCTCAACTAGCTAAACGGATCGTCCTCTCTCCAGGTTCCCACAGAACATCTCAACTAGCTAAACGGATCGTCCTCTCTCCAGGTTCCCACAGAACATCTCAACTAGCTAACGGATCCTCCTCTCTCCAGGTTCCCACAGAACATCTCAACTAGCTAAACGGATCGTCCTCTCTCCAGGTTCCCACAGAACATCTCAACTAGCTAAATGGATCGTCCTCTCTCCAGGTTCCCACAGAACATCTCAACTAGCTAACGGATCGTCCTCTCTCTAGGTTCCCACAGAACATCTCAACTAGCTAAACAGATCGTCCTCTCTCCATGTTCCCACAGAACATCTCAACTAGCGAAACGGATCGTCCTCTCTCCAGGTTCCCACAGAACATCTCAACTAGCTAAACGGATCGTCCTCTCTCCAGGTTCCCACAGAACATCTCAACTAGCTAAACGGATCGTCCTCTCTCCAGGTTCCCACAGAACATCTCAACTAGCTAACGGATCGTCCTCTCTCCATGTTCCCACAGAACATCTCAACTAGCGAAACGGATCGTCCTCTCTCCAGGTTCCCACAGAACATCTCAACTAGCTAAACGGATCGTCCTCTCTCCAGGTTCCCACAGAACATCTCAACTAGCTAAACGGATCGTCCTCTCTCCAGGTTCCCACAGAACATCTCAACTAGCTAAACGGATCCTCCTCTCTCCAGGTTCCCACAGAACATCTCAACTAGCTAAACGGATCGTCCTCTCTCCAGGTTCCCACAGAACATCTCAACTAGCTAAACGGATCGTCCTCTCTCCAGGTTCCCACAGAACATCTCAACTAGCTAACGGATCCTCCTCTCTCCAGGTTCCCACAGAACATCTCAACTAGCTAAACGGATCGTCCTCTCTCCAGGTTCCCACAGAACATCTCAACTAGCTAAACGCATCGTCCTCTCTCCAGGTTCCCACAGAACATCTCAACTAGCTAAACGGATCGTCCTCTCTCCAGGTTCCCACAGAACATCTCAACTAGCTAACGGATCCTCCTCTCTCCAGGTTCCCACAGAACATCTCAACTAGCTAAACGGATCGTTCTCTCTCCAGGTTCACACAGAACATCTCAACTAGCTAAACGGATCCTCCTCTCTCCAGGTTCCCACAGAACATCTCAACTAGCTAAACGGATCGTCCTCTCTCCAGGTTCCCACAGAACATCTCAACTAGCTAAACGGATCGTCCTCTCTCCAGGTTCCCACAGAACATCTCAACTAGCTAACGGATCACACAAAAGGCAGCTTAAATCAAAGGCTGCTAAAGAGAAGCGTTAATACAATGTTCCCACATTACCAGGCAATCTGTCTGAAGAGGCTTGCAGCAGCACGGAGCATAGAAAGGAGCACATCTTCAAACACATTGCTACCCTCTTTAATCTTCTCCTGTACTGGACCCAAGGAAACAGAAAGAAGAGAGTAGTCTCTCTCCCTCTCTCTTTTCTACTACCTCCCTCCCTCCCACTCTACATCGCTCTCTCTCTCTCTCTCTCTCTCTCTCTCTCTCTCTCTTTCCTTCTCCCTCACTCCCTCCCTCCCTCTCCCTCTCTCTCTTTCCTACTACCTCCCTCTCTCCCTACCACTCTCTCTCTCTTTCCTACTCCCTCCCTCCCTCCCTCACTCCCTCTTTCCTACTACCTCCCTCTCTTTCCCACTACCTCTCTCCCACTACCTCTCTCTCTTTCTCTCTCCCTCTCATCTTCTGTTCCCTGCTCCCGATCATCTCTTGCTCATTATGGTTCAGACACGTAGAGTGGGTACACACACACACACACACACACACACACACACACACACACACACACACACACACACACACACACACACGAACATTTGGGCTAAAGAACTGTATTCTACTATATACCAGTATTGATCCACGGACCGGTTTGGGATTTTTACTTTAACCTCTGTAAGGGTATTTGAATGTTTTGTTTGTTAAATGTGATATCCTGTTTGTAACGTGAGTTTTATGCTACTTCAGTCGTGCTATTCTGCTCGCTCTCTCTATTCCGCTTTCCACACAGACCCCTGTCCCCTGTCGTTCAAGGAGAACTTTCAAGGAGCGCGTTCAAGGAGGGCGTTTGTTGCTGCTTGACCAGGATGCACTTGCGTTCAGTCTGGATGGTCAGTGTTAATGGCAACAATGCTGTTTTCACTTTGCTTCCTGATATAAATACACTAGTGTTCTTTAATTACACTTTTAGTTTGTGTTTCTTACATCAGCAAACAGCTAGTTTGTCTTTTCTTAGCAAGTTTGAGTTAGATTGTGTTAGCCGCTTAATTCTAAATCACTAGTTAGCTGGCTAGCTAGCTTGCTAATAAATGTACTGAGTCAGAGCGAACGTAGCTAGCTAATACAGCCTGATACCAGTGATGGTGGAGGCGTAAATCATGTTGTTTGTGCAACAGTATTTTCTCAATCAAAAGAGGAATAGGCAAAGCGTGAATATGATGTCTACATGAAGAAAATATATAATGTAGCCAAAGATTATAGTGTCCCTTGGAAAACACTGACCATCACTTTGGTTCCTACCCTGTCACAATGACTCCTCCCATTTTGATTAATTGTCATGTCAAACACTTTACCCACTATTATTTATATTCTAACTATAGAATTATAGTAAACATTCTATTTCCATGATTCCAACATCTAAAATCACAAGTCAAATCGCAATTGCAACATTTGGTTAAAAGTAAGGCCTAGTTTTGTTGTCTATACCGTGCAGCCCTAATGAGCGCAGACGTTGATAGAAATGCTGAAGTTGAATAGAACGGAATTTTTAATTTTACCTTTATTTAACTAGGCAAGTCAGTTAAAACCTCTCTTGGGCAGGTGGCACCAAATCGTCCCACCTACGTAACAGCCAGTTGAATCCTGTGGCGCGATATTCAAATACCTTAGAAATGCTATTACTTCAATTTCTCAAACATATTACTATTTTACAGCATTTTAAAGACAAGACTCTCGTTAATCTAATCACACTGTCCGATTTCAAAAAGGCTTTACAACGAAAGCAAAACATTAGATTATGTCAGCAGAGTACCCAGCCAGAAATAATCAGACACCCATTTTTCAATCTAGCATATAATGTCACAAAAACCCAGAAGACAGCTAAATGCAGCACTAACCTTTGATGATCTTCCTCAGATGACACACCTAGGACATTATGTTATACAATACATGCATGTTTTGTTCAATCAAGTTCATATTTACATCAAAAACCAGCTTTTTACATTAGCATGTGACGTTCAGAACTAGCATACCCCCCGCAAACCTCCGGCGAATTTACTAACAATTTACTAAATTACTCACGATAAACGTTCACAAAAAGCATAACAATTATTTTAAGAATTATAGATACAGAACTCCTCTATGCACTCGATATGTCCGATTTTAAAATAGCTTTCGGTGAAAGCACATTTTGCAATATTCTAAGTAGATAGCCCGGCATCACAGGGCTAGCTATTTAGACACCCAGCAAGTTTAGCCTTCACCAAACTCCGATTTACTATTAGAAAAGTTTGATTACCTTTCCTGTTCTTCGTCATGCACTCCCAGGACTTCTACTTCAATAACAAATGTTGGTTTGGTCCCAAATAATCCATAGTTATGTTCTAATAGCGGCGTTTTGTTCGTGCGTTCAAGACACTATCCGAATGGTAAATAAGGGTCACACGCACGGCGCATTTCGTGAGAAAAGATTTCTAAATATTTCATTACCGTACTTCGAAGCATGTCAACCGCTGTTTAAAATTATTTTTTATGCCATTTTTCTCGAAAAAAAGCGATAATATTCCGACCGGGAATCTGCAATTAGGTAAACAGACGAAAGAAAATAAATCACTGGGTCGACTCGGCCACGCGCCTAAGCCCTTTGTCCTCTGATCGGCCACTTGGCAAAGGAGATAATGTGTTTCAGCCAGAGGCTACCTCGATATCATTCAGCTTTTTCCCGGGCTCTGAGAGCCTATGGGAGCCGTAGGAAGTGTAACGTTACAGCTAAGATCCTCAGTCTTCAATAAACAGAGACAAGAAGAACGACACTTTGTCAGACAGGCCACTTCCTGCATGAAATCTTCTCAGGTTTTTGCCTGCCATATGAGTTCTGTTACACTCACAGACACCATTCAAACAGTTTTAGAAACTTTAGGGTGTTTTCTATCCAAAGCCAATTATATGCATATTCTAGTTTCTGGGCAGTAGTAATAACCAGATTTTTACGTTTTTTATCCGGCCGTGTAAATACTGCCCCCTAGCCCTAACAGGTTAAAGAACAAATTCTTATTTTCAATGACGGCCTAGGAACAGTAGGTTAACTGCCTTGTTAAGGTGCAGAACGACAGATTTTTACCTTGTCTGCTAGGGGATTTGATCTTGCAACCTTTCGGTTACTAATCAAACGCTCTAACCACTAGGCTACGCTGCCTCCTCCCTCTAACCACTATTCTACCTGCCTTCCCCCCTCTAACCACTAGGCTACCTGCCGCCTCTACACTCTAACCACTAGGCTACCTGCCTCCTCCCTCTAACCACTAGGCTACCTGCCTCCCCCCTCTAACCACTAGGTTACCTGCCACCCCCTCTAACCACTATTCTACCTGCCTCCTCCCTTTAACCACTAGGCTACCTGCCTCCCCCCTCTAACCACTAGGCTACCTGCCGCCTCTACACTCTAACCACTAGGCTACCTGCCTCCTCCCTCTAACCACTAGGCTACCTGCCGCCCCCCTCTAACCACTAGGCTACCTGCCTCCCCCCTCTAACCACTAGGTTACCTGCCCCCCCCTCTAACCACTAGGCTACCCGCCTCCCCCCTATAACCACTAGGCTACCTGCCACCCCCTCTAACCACTAGGCTACCTGCCTCCCCCCTCTAACCACTAGGCTACCTGCCTCCCCCCTCTAACCACTAGGCTACCTGCCTCCCCCCTCTAACCACTAGGCTTCCTGCCTCCCCCTCTAACCACTAGGCTACCTGCCACCCCCTCTAACCTCTAGGCTACCTGCCCCCCCCCCCCCTCTAACCACTAGGCTACCTGCCTCCCCCCTCTAACCACTAGGCTACCTGCCCCCCCCCCTCTAACCACTAGGCTACCTGCATCCTCCCTCTAACCACTAGGCTACCTGCCTCCCATATAAACCAATCAGAATGGAGAAAGACTCATTGAAATCACTTAGAATGTATGTGTTGCCACCCTGGGATCACTCACTACCCATAAAGCACCCTGGCTCACTCACTACTCATAAAGCACCCTGAGATCACTCACTACTCGTAAAGCACCCTGGGATCACTCACTACTCATAAAGCACCCTGAGATCACTCACTACTCGTAAAGCACCCTGAGATCACTCACTACTGGTAAAGCACTCTGAGATCACTCACTACTCATAAAGCACCCTGGGATCACTCACTACTCATAAAGCACCCTGGGATCACTCACTACTCATAAAGCACCCTGGGATCACTCACTACTCATAAAGCACCCTGGGATCACTCACTACTCATAAAGCACCCTGGGATCGCTCACTACTCATAAAGCACCCTGGGATCACTCACAACCCATAAAGCACCCTGGGATCACTCACTACTCATAAAGCACCCTGGGATCACTCACTACTCATAAAGCACCCTGGGATCACTCACTACTCATAAAGCACCCTGGGATCACTCACGACTCATAAAGCACCCTGGTATCACTCACTACTCATAAAGCACCCTGGGATCACTCACTACTCATAAAGCACCCTGGGATAACTCACTACTGCACCCTGGGATGACTCACTACTCATAAAGCACCCTGGGATCACTCACTACTGCACCCTGGGATCTCTCACTACTCATAAAGCACCCTGGGGTCACTCACTACTCATAAAGCACCCTGGGATCACTCACTACTCATAAAGCACCCTGGGATCACTCACAACCCATAAAGCACCCTGGTATCACTCACTACTCATAAAGCACCCTGGGATCACTCACTACTCATAAAGCACCCTGGGATAACTCACTACTGCACCCTGGGATGACTCACTACTCATAAAGCACCCTGGGATCACTCACTACTGCACCCTGGGATCTCTCACTACTCATAAAGCACCCTGGGGTCACTCACTACTCATAAAGCACCCTGGGATCACTCACTACTCATAAAGCACCCTGGGGTCACTCACTACTCATAAAGCACCCTGAGATCACTCACTACTCATAAAGCACCCTGGGGTCACTCACTACTCATAAAGCACCCTGGGATCACTCACTACTCATAAAGCACCCTGAGATCACTCACTACTCGTAAAGCACCCTGAGATCACTCACTACTCATAAAGAACCCTGGGATCACTCACTACTCATAAAGCACCCTGGGGTCACTCACTGCTCATAAAGCACCCTGGGATCACTCACTACTCATAAAGCCCCCTGGGATCACTCACTACTCATAAAGCACCCTGGGATCACTCACTACTCATAAAGCACTCTGAGATCACTCACTACTCATAAAGCACTCTGGGATCACTCATTACTAAAAAAGCAAATGTATAACTTTTATTATTTATAAACATAAAATAACATCAAATACCATGATATGATATTCTGGCCATATCGGCCAGCCCTACCGAAAACACACACAGAAAACACACACACACACACACACACACTGACAAACTCACTCCTCGCTCTGCATCCTAAAGCAGTGGAGCAGTGAGGTAAACATATATGAGGGATATTCAGATCTGGAGAGGGGAGAGAGATGGGGAAGAGAGCGAGGAGAGAGAAAGGGAAGAGGGAAGGGGAAGAGAGGAGAGAGAGGGGAGAGAGCACGAAGGCCTGATTCCCCAGTGACTCCAGTCGATTTCCACCGCGACCGTGTCCAAAATGGAAAAGCCAATTCCAATTGTTCCACTGTTAATTAGAAGTGACCTGTTTGGCTGAGCTGAATATGGAGAGATGTAGAGAGAGAGAGAGGGGAGTGAGAGAGAAGGTGAGGGTGAGACTGATTTCAGAGGGGCTAGAGGAGTTGAGGAGGGGGTGAGGAGGGGTTGGGGAGGGAGTGAGGAGGGGTAGAGGAGGGGGTGAGGAGGGGGTGAGGAGGGTTTGGGGAGGGAGTGAGGAGGGGTAGAGAAGGGGGTGATGAGGGGGTGAGAACCCTCGCCCCAGGCCCTCCCATCACAGATGGTTGGACAGAAGACTCAACCCTGATATCCGTCCCTCTCCATCCCTCATCCCATCTTCACTCAGCCCCTCGTCTTTTCCTCATCCTACCTCATCTTCCTCCTCCTCATCCCCTGCTCAAAACATTCAGCTTCACCCCTACCCCTCATCCATCTCTCCTCCCTCTCCCTCGCTCCTACTCATATGATAGATGGACTGTTACGGATTAGGACTGTTACAGATCAGGTGGCAGGAGAAAAGAAAGAAGGAACGAGTCAGAGGAGATAAGAGAGCCAGGATGGTTTGAGACGACACACGCAGAGCCTCAAACACATTTGTTTCATCGTAATGTCAGCTCACACTTACAGCAGAAAGAGATCCAGGTTCTGAATAGAGGTAGATGAACAGAAAGAGAGAAAGAGAGAGGAGGGAGAGATAGAGAGGGACGGTTAGAAAGAAATAGGGAGGGAGAGAGAGAGAGAGAGAGAGAGAGAGAGAGAGAGAGAGAGAGACACACTCCAACCCACCATAATATTTATTTGAATGAATATATGCAAAAAAGTTTGTTGAGCATCAATATGAGAGCATCCTTCTATCACTATACCTGTCTTCCAGGACCACCTCACCGTAGCCCCTAAGTAGGAGGGGGTCTGTTACATCCTTCTATCACTATACCTGTCTTCCAGGACCACTTCACCATAGCCCCTAAGTAGGAGGGGGTTTGTTACATCCTTCTATCACTATACCTGCCTATACCTGTCTTCCAGGACCACTTCACCATAGCCCCTAAGTAGGAGGGGGTCTGTTGTGTCGACTAGAGGACATGTACTAGGAGGATACATGGTGTTAGTGTGTGTGTGTGTGTGTGTGTGTGTGTGTGTGTGTGTGTGTGTGTGTGTTGTGTGTGTTCTGTGTGTTACCCATTGTTGGCACATGCGTGTATTGATACAGGTGTGTTTGTTTACACTTGACTGAACACACTGTTTACGCCATGCCTGCACATGTATGTGAGAATATGCATACATGAACACACAACACACACACACACACACACACACACACACACACACACACACACACACACACACACACACACACACACACACACACACACACACACACACACAGTGAGTGTATTCCATTAGTGTTGGCCATGGGAAAGAGATGGGGCCAGTGTATGTGTGTGTGTGTGTGTGTGTGTGTGTGTGTGTGTGTGTGTGTGTTGTGTGTGTGTGTGTGTGTGTGTGTGTGTGTGTGTGTGTGTGTGTGTGTGTGTGTGTGTGTGTGTGTGTGTGTGTGTGTGTGTGTGTTGTGTGTGTGTGTTGTGTGTGGTGTGTGTGTGTGTTCAGTCACTAATGTACTGAGTCGTGGAGCCTCGGGCGATCCAGCTAGCCAACCAATCAATATAGCTCACTGTCACACAACAGGCCAGTGTGTGTATGTTCAGGGGCCGGGCTAGCCATCTGGCAATTCTGGCAAATGCCAGAGGGTCCGGACCCAATGTTTTTAGTTCTTTATAAAAGAAGGAAATGGGCAGTCGATTGCTGTGACCGTGTCTGTGAGAAATGATGCTAGGCTTAGCACAGACAGATCAGCTGCTGCTGCTGCAGAGGACAGGGTAGTCGAGGTAGGGAGAAAAAACAGAGACTGCCAGTTCATATTTTGGCTGTATATCGTATGAAATTGTAGGCTGATTAACACTTAATTAGGGAAGGTGGGGGGGGGGGGGGGATATGACAGGTGCTAACTTGCAATAACAAGTCATTAGATTGGCTTTTATAACACATTAGCCACAAGTCATTCATAGACCTACATACGATACTTTTCATTAAAACACAAGTACTCATATATTGCAACACAATCTCAAACTCAATTCGTGCAAATAAGTACAAAAACTATTCCAGCAGATTTGGGGCGTTTTTTTGTGTGGCTTAAATCATGTGAAAACACCCCCCAAAAATTGTGTGACTTCATTCATAGGAAAATAAATTATTGGGGGGGGGGGGCAATCTTCAGAAACAATCTTTAGAAAGTTATTGGAGCAATGCATTTTGGGCAATGGTGTTCTCCACTGCCTTTTTTTTTGTGTCCCACATTTACTTATATATTAAAAAAAAAAACGTGTTAACAACCCAATAGTGGTAATTTACCAGGTTTACCAAGCAAAGAACTTTATGGGATGGTGGACTGATTGGAAGTTGTAACCGCATGAGAGCGGAATGACATAATACAACACCGCCAGGGATAGAGACCGTTTGGTGAGGTAGCTCTACCCTATTGATAGTTGTAGAAGTTTGTAATAATATTGATAGTTGGTAATAATATTGATAGTTGGTAATTATATTGATAGTTGTAGTAGTTGGTAATAATATTGATAGTTGGTAATAATATTGATAGTTGTAGTAGTTGGTAATAATATTGATACCTGTAGTAGTTGGTAATAATATTGATACCTGTAGTAGTTGGTAATAATATTGATAGTGTTAGTAGTAGGTAATAATATTGATAGTTGGTAATTATATTGATAGTTGTAGTAGTTTGTAATAATATTGATAGCTGTAGTAGTTGGTAATAATATTGATAGTGTTAGTAGTAGGTAATAATATTGATAGTTGGTAATTATATTGATAGTTGTAGTAGTTTGTAATAATATTGATAGCTGTAGTAGTACGTAATAATATTGATAGTTGTAGTAGTTGGAACTAATACCTAAAATTATCCGCCGCCATTGTCACAACCCCTATGCAACCCCAGTCTGTTCAACCTCTTGTACCGTCTGAGATTCCCAAAGATTGGAAAGCTGCCGCGGTCATCCCCCTCTTCAAAGGAGATACACTCTAGACCCAAACTGTTACAGACCTATATCCATCCTGCCCTGCCTTTCTAAAGTCTTCGAAAGCCAAGTGAACAAACAGATCACCGACCATTTCGAATCCCACCGTACCTTCTCCGCTATGAAATCCAGTTTCCGAGCTGGTCACAGGTGCACCTCAGCCACGCTCAAGGTCCTAAACGATATCATAACCGCCATCGATAAAAGACAGTACTGTGCAGCCGTATTCATCGACCTGGCCAAGGCTTTCGACTCTGTCAATCACCGTATTCTTATCTGCAGACTCAACAGCCTTGGTTTCTCAAATGACTGCCTCGCCTGGTTCACCAACTACTTCTCAGATAGAGTTCAGTGTGTCAAATCGAAGGGCCTGTTGTCTGAACCTCTGGCAGTCTTTGTGGGGGTGCCACATGGTTCAGTTCTCGTGCCGACTCTTTTCTCTGTATATATCAATGATGTCGCTCTTTCTGCGGGTGATTCTTTGATCCACCTTTACGCAAACGACACCATTCTGTATACATCCGGCCCTTCTTTGGACACTGTGTTAACAAACCTCAAAACGAGCTTCAATGCCATACAACACTCCTTCCGTGGCCCCCAACTGCTCTTAAACGCTAGTAAAACTAAATGCATGCTCTTCAACCGATCGCTGCCCGCACCCGCCCGCCCGACTAGCATCACTACTCTGGACGGTTCTGACTTAGAATATGTGGACAACTACAAATACCTAGGTGTCTGGCTAGACTGTAAACTCTCCTTCCAGACTCACATTAAGCATCTCCAATTCAAAATGAAATCTAGAATCGGCTTATTATTTCGCAACAAAGCCTCCTTCACTCATGCTGCCAAACATACCCTCGTAAAACTGACTATCCTACCGATTCTTGACTTAGGGATGTCATTTACAAAATAGCCTCCAACACTCTATTCAGCAAATTGGATTTAGTCTATCATAGTGCCATCCGTTTTGTCACCAAAGCCCCATATACTACCCACCACTGTGACTTGTATGCTCTCGTTGGCTGGTCCTCGCTACATATTCGTCGTCAAACCCACTGGCTCCAGGACATCTACAAGTCTTTGCTAGGTTAAGCTCCGCCTTATCTCAGCTCACTGATCACCATAGCAACACCCACCCGTAGCACGCTCTCCAGCAGGTATATCTCACTGGTCATCCCCAAAGCCAACACCTCCTTTGGCTGCCTTTCCTTCCAGTTCTCTGCTGCCAATGACTGGAACGAATTGCAAAAAATCCCTGAAGTTGGAAACTTATATCTCCCTCACTAACTTTAAGCATCGCTGCAGCTGTACACAGCCCATCTGTAAATAGCCGATCCATCCAACTACCTACCTCATCCCCATATTTGTTTTTGTTTTTCTGCTCTTCTGCACATCAGTATTTCTACTTGCACATCATCATCTGCACATCTATCACTCCAGTGTTAATTGCTAAATTGTATTTACTTCGCCACTATTGGCCTATTTATTGCCTTACCTCCTTACTTCATTTGCACACACTGTATACATATTTTTCTATTGTGTTATTGACTGTACGTTTGTTTATCCCATGTGTAACTCTGTGTTGTTGTTTTTATCGCAATGCTTTGCTTTATTTTGGCCAGGTCGCAGTTGTAAATGACAACTTTGTTCTCAACTGGCCACCCTGGTTAAATAAATTTTTTTTTTTTTAAATGATATTGATAGTTTTAGCAGTTGGCAATAATATTGATAGTTGTAGTAGTTGGTATAAGCCTTATCTACTATGAAGAACTAGTCAAATTATTTTGTTTCTAGCCAGCTAGCTACTAGCCTAGCTAAATAGGATGACTTGTTCAATGGGGAGCACAGAGATAACGTTAGATGGCTGGCTGGCTGGCTGCTACTGCTTTATTAGAGATGAGAGGATGACTCGTTCAATGGGGAGCACAGAGATAACGTTAGATGGCTGGATGGCTAGCTGCTACTGCTTTATTAGAGATGAGAGGATGACTCGTTCAATGGGGAGCACAGAGATAACGTTAGATGGCTGGATGGCTGGCTGCTACTGCTTTATTAGAGATGAGAGGATGACTTCAAGGAATGAAATGATAATAAAGTCCTTTAGATAAAACTAAGTAATAAACACAAGTGAAAAACATTTCTGAAAGCAAAGTAAGTAATGTGAATAAATGATGGTTAACAAGTGATAAACAGTAATGGTCACTACCACCATGGGACTATTATGAATAGTTTTATTCTGTGTTGTTACAGCATTCAACCCAGTGACAGGAAGAAGCCAGGTGATGGCTAAGGGAAGCTCTAAAATAATTTTTAATGTCATTATTTCATATAGCATTTAATGCCCCCAAATATTGAATCCCGAAAAACAAAAAACATGATTATTTTTTATTAATTGAACCGAAAACGAACCAATTTCAAAAACCACGAATCACTTAGCGCTATTAGCCACACAGCTCACGCATAAGCTCCAGACACCACTCTACTGTTAAAGGTTAAGGGTTAAGGTTTGGCACACAGAGACCACTCTACTGTTAAAGGTTAAGGGTTAAGGTTTAGAACACAGACACCACTCTACTGTTGGGTTAAGGTTTGGCACACAGACACCACTCTACTGTTAAAGATTAAGGGTTAAGGTTTGGCACACAGAGACCACTCTACTGTTAAAGATTAAGGGTTAAGGTTTAGGACACAGAAACTACTCTACTGTTAAGTTAAGGGTTAAGGTTTGGCACACAGACACCACTCTACTGTTAAAGATTAAGGGTTAAGGTTTAGCACACAGACACCACTCTACTGTTAAAGGTTAAGGGTTAAGGTTTGGCACACAGACACCACTCTACTGTTAAAGATTAAGGGTTAAGGTTTAGGACACAGAAACTACTCTACTGTTAAGTTAAGGGTTAAGGTTTGGCACACAGACACCACTCTACTGTTAAAGATGAAGGGTTAAGGTTTAGCACACAGACACCACTCTACTGTTAAAGGTTAAGGGTTAAGGTTTAGCACACAGACACCACTCTACTGTTAAAGGTTAAGGGTTAAGGTTAGCACACAGAAACCACTCTACTGTTAAGTTAAGGGTTAAGGTTTAGCACACAGAAACCACTCTACTGTTAAGTTAAGGGTTAAGGTTTAGCACACAGAAACCACTCTACTGTTAAGTTAAGGGTTAAGGTTTAGCACACAGAAACCACTCTACTGTTAGTTAAGGGTTCAAATCAAATCAAATGTATTTATATAGCCCTTCTTACATCAGCTGATATCTCAAAGTGCTGTACAGAAACCCAGTTTAAAACCCCAAACAGCAAGCAATGCAGGTGTAGAAGCACGGTGGCTAGGAAAAACTCCCTAGAAAGGCCAGAACCTAGGAAGAAACCTAGAGAGGGTTAAGGTTTGGCACACAGACACCACTCTACTGTTAAAGGTTAATGGTTAAGGTTTGGCACACAGAAACCACTCGACTGTTAAGTTAAGGCATTCAATCCGACTGGGTTAAGTTAAAGGAACGCTCCACAGCTTGTCTCTATGTCTCCACAGCAAGTGGTTAGTGGCCCTACGTATCCCCAATTTACATTTTTAAAAAGCGATAAAATTGCCTTTTATTGAACCAAGAAGTTGTTTGCTAGAATAATGAGATTACTACAGCTTCCATGATGCTTTGCATCTGAAAGGCAGGTGGATGGGTGTGAGATGGGCGCTAGCTCTGGATCAACAAATCAGAAATAGAAGTCGATCACACAACAGCACAGTATGAGTGAGATGGCACTGCGTAAATAATCTCTCCGCCATCATTTCCTGTGACTAAAATACAGCTTATAGACATCAGAACAGCGATCACTAACCGATTTGTAAGACAATTTCTACTTCAACGAGTCGGCATCTGTGGATGTCCTGCTCATTCCGGACCAGGCCCTAATCCTCGGGACTCGAAAGAGGAAGAGACGGCGCAAGAGAGGCAAATGATCTGGAACCCTGATAAAACTATGTTGGCGAGTAAATAAACCGCCTCTACCCTCCGTTCTATTGGTGAACGTACTAATCACTGGAGAATAAACTGGATGAGGTCTGTTGGAGACTATCCTATCAACAGGACCTGAAGAACAGTAATATTCTAAGTTCCTCGGAGAGCTGGGGAAGAACATGGATTATATACATCTAGACCAGACGGCAGTCTCATGTAAGGTGAGGGGAAAGGGGTGTGTCACTTTGTTAACAACAGCAGGTGTGCAATGTCTAATATTAAAGAAGTCTTGAGGTATTGTTCCCCTGAGTTAGAATACCTCATGATAAGCTGTAGACCACACTATTTACCAAGAGAGTTTTCATCTATATTTTTCGTAGCCATCTATTTACCAAACCAATGTTAGCACTAGGACCGCACTCAATGAACTGTATAGGATCATAAGCAAACAAGATAATGCGCCTCCAGAGGCGGCACTCCTACTGGAAGGTGAACAGTGATACAAGCAAGAGCTAGTGTGCGGGTTTCTTCTTTTTTCTCATGTTATTCAAATGTTACCATGCATCTGCAACAAAGATAGCTCAGATGTGCGAGTGCCTTTTGAATTTTGAATGCAGGGAAACTGAAATCTGTTTGACCAGCTTGTCACCTGTGCAACTAGAGGTGACAAAACTCTTGAGCACCTTTACTCCACACACAGAAATACATACAAGGCTCTCCCTTTGGCAAATCTGACCATAACTCTATTTTACTGATTCCTGCTTAGAAGCAAAAACTTAAACAGGAAGTAGCAGTGACAAGCTCAATACGGAACTGGTCCTATAAAGCGGATGCTAAGCTAAAGGACTGTTTTGCTAGCATAGACTGGAAAGGTTCCAGGATTAATCCGATAACATTGAGGAGTTTACCACATCAGTCACCAGCTTCATTAATAGTTGCATCGATGACTTTGTCCCCACAGTGACTGTACGTACATACCCCAACCAGAAGCCATGGATTACAGGCAACATTCGGACTGAGCTAAAGGCTAGAGCCCCCGCTTTCAAGGGGCAGGACACTAATCTGGAAGCTTTTAAGAAATCCCGCTATGACCTCTGACGAACCATCAAACAGGAAAAGCATCAATACAGGACTAAGATCGAATCCTACTACGTCGTCTCTGATGCTCATCGTATGTTGCAGGGCTTGCAACCTATCACAGACTACAAATGGAAACCCAGCCGAGAAATGCCCAGTGCCTCAAGCCTACCAGACGAGCTAAACCACTTCTATGCTTTCTTCAAGGCAAGCAACACTGAACCAGAGCACCAGCTGTTCCGAAAGACTGCGTGATCTTGCTCTCTGTAGCCGATATGAGTAAGACCTTTAAACTGGTTAACATTCACAAGTCTGTGTGACCAGACAGATTGCAAGGACACATACTTAGAGCATGCGCTGACCAGCTGGCAAGTGTCTTTACTGACATTTTCAACCTGTCCCTGACCCAGTCTGTAATACCAACATGTTTCAAGTAGACCACCATAGTTCCTGTGCCCATGAATGCGAAGGTAACCTGTCTAAATTACTATCACCCCGTAGCACTAATATCTCTAGCCATTAAATGTTTTGAAAGGCTGGTCATTGCTCACATCACCATCATCAACCCAGACACCCTGGACCCACTCCAATTTGCATACCGCCCCAAAAGATCCACAGATGATGCAATCTCTATTGCACTCCACACTGCCCTTTCCCACCTGGACAAATGGAACACCTATGTGAAAATGCTGTTCATTGACTACAGCTCAGCGTTCAACACCATAGTGCCCTCAAAACTCATCACTAAGCTCAGGTCTCTGGGACTGAACACCTCCCTCTGCAACTGGATCCTGGACTACCTGATGGGCCGCCCCCAGGTGGTGAGGGCAGGCAACAACACATCCGCCACGCAGACTCTCAACACAGGGGCCCCTCAGGGGTGCGTTCTCAGTCCCCTCCTGTACTCCCTGTTCACCCACGACTGTGTGGCCAAACACGACTCCAACATCATCATTAAATTTGCTGACAACACATCAGTGGTAGGCCTGATCACCGACGACAAGGGAGGAGGTCAGTGACCTGGCAAACCCTTCCCTCAACGTCAGCAAGACAAAAAGAGCTGATCATGGACTACAGAAAATGGAGGGCTGCACACGCCCTCATCCACATTGACAGGGCTGTAGTGGAGCAGGTCGAGAGCTTGATGTTCCTCGGTGTTCCATATCATCATTCCTTGGTGTCCATGGTCAAGACACACCAACAAATCGGGAAAATAACCATAGGTTTTTTTTTTTATCTACAGAACGCATTTGGGAGCTGTGTTTTTTACTACATGTTCATAACATGATTTGGACAACGACTTTGATGCAAAAAAAATAGACTGAATGTTCCTTTAAGGGTTACGGTTTGGGATACAGAAACATCTCCATGCTGCATCACATCCAGCCGTGATTGGGATTTGGCCGGGGGTAGGCCGTCATTGTAAATAAGAATTTGTTCTTAACGGACTTGCCTAGTTAAATAAAGGTTAAAGGTTAAATAAAACATATAAACTCTAGGGTTAACTTCAGGTATTCATTCTGATTGGTTAACAATTCAGGCACCAATTCTTATTGGTTAAATGAAGGATTAAGGTGTGGGATAGGGTTTAAAACAGAAAAACAACTCCACGGCTCAGTTTTTTCATTAATTAAGACTGGCCTTAGAAACACATTGTGGATGGATGGTACAGTGGTCTAAGCAGTGAGCTTATGCTACATAGACTGTGGGTTCAATTCCAGCTCCGAGCACTAATTTGGAGGGGTTTTTTCCCCCCCATAGTGGACACTTTTGACGGCATCTCCCGATGTCCTGGGAACCTGTACAAATGACAAATTTGGACTTGATCTGGAATGATGTCTCTGGTATTGTAGCTCTCTAACTGCAGAGAAGAGAGCAGCTGGTTATCACGGCTTCTGGAGGAAGGGTTGACAGGATGTCTCTCACAATCTATGTGTTCTCTCTCTTTCTCTCGCTCTCTCTCAAAGCCAACTCCCTGAGGAGAAACAGGAAGAGAGTGTGTGTGTGTGTGTGTGTGTGTGTGTGTGTATATATATATATATGTGTGTGTTTGTTTGTGTACATGTTTTAGTGTGTGTGTGTGTGTTTCTTCACGAGTGTTGTTGTGTTATCGCTTGTCCTTCCGTTCTTCCAAACTCCTATTAAATCTTTCTCTCTCTCTTTCCTCTTTCTACCTCTCCTCTCCTCATTTGCACAACATAAATCCCTCCATCATGTCCCACTGTAACTCACAACATCTCTGATCAAACAATATTCCTCCTCTTCCCCCTCGCTCCCACCTCTCCCTCTCCTCTCACTCACTCCCCACCTCTCTCGCTCCCACCTCTCCCTCTCCTCTCACTCGCTCTCCCTCCTCTCACTTGCTCTCCCTCTCTCTTTCTCTCATCACTCTCTCCGCTCCCTCTCGCCTTCTCTCACTCGCTCTCCCTCTATTTTCTTCCCACCTCTCTCTTACTCGCTCCCTCTCTCATCTTTCATCACTCTCTCCGTTCCCCACTCTATCTGTCAGACAGTAGAGGAGAGCAGCAGGAACACAAAACAACTCTAAAAAGTGGCCTCAAGGGACCGGTAGTGTTTTCTTGAAAAGTCAGACGGGACTTGTTACTAAAGGTAACAAGCAGAAAGAGAAGTAACTCTTTCACAGTGCCTCTCCTGTATTCCTTCTAACTCTTCTTTCTAGTTCTCTTGTTCTGGTGGAGTAAATCAGACCAAAGTGTTTTAGACATCTTCCAATAGCTTTCTTTCTTTCTCCTCACCTCAATTCCTCTTCTCTTCCTCTTGTCATGTATTTACCAGATTGGTCACCTTTCCTTTATCTGTTCTCTCCTTTAATCCTTCACCCTCTACTTTACTCACACTCTCCTTCCCTCACCCTCTCCATCCCTCACCCCCCACCCCCCCCCCCCCACCTTCTCCTTCCCTCAAATGTCACTCCTTTCAAACCACGTCTAGAATTCCAAATCACGTCTAGAACACCAAACCACGTCTAGAAAACCAAACCACGTCTAGAACACCAAATCACGTCTAGAATAAAAAAATGCGTCTAGAACACCAAACCACGTCTAGAATACCAAACCACGTCTAGAACACCAAACCACGTCTAGAAAACCAAACCACGTCTAGAACACCAAACCACGTCTAGAATACCAAACCACGTCTAGAATACCAAACCACGTCTAGGACACCAAACCAAGTCTAGGACACCAAACCACATCTAGAAAACCAAACCACGTCTAGAATACGTCTAGAACACCAAACCACGTCTAGAATACGTCTAGAACACCAAACCACGTCTAGAATACCAAACCACGTCTAGAATACCAAACCACGTCTAGGACACCAAACCACGTCTAGGACACCAAACCACGTCTAGGACACCAAACCGCGTATAGGACACCAAACCACGTCTAGGACACCAAACCACGTATAGGACACCAAACCACGTCTAGGACACCAAACCACATCTAGAAAACCAAACCACGTCTAGAATACGTCTAGAACACCAAACCACGTCTAGAATACGTCTAGAACACCAAACCACATCTAGAAAACCAAACCACATCTAGAAAACCAAACCACGTCTAGGACACCAAACCACGTCTAGAACACCAAACCACGTCTAGAACACCAAACCACGTCTAGAATTCCAAACCATGGCTACAATCGTTGAATTCCAATGAGGCTGTGGCTGATTCCAGTACCAACCCCTAAGCTCTTCAAGTCATAAAGTAACGCTATAACAGTAGAAATATCCTACTATAACAGTAGAACTAACTACAACAGTATAACTATCCACTATAACAGTACAACTATCCACTATAACAGTACAACTATCCACTATAACAGTATAACTATAACAGCATAACTATCCACTATAACAGTAGAACTATCTACTATAACAGTATAACTATCTACTATAACAGTATAACTATCCACTATAACAGTATAACTATCCACTATAACAGTATAACTATCCACTATAACAGTATAACTATCCACTATAACAGTATAACTATCTACTATAACAGTATAACTATCTACTATAACAGTATAACTATCCACTATAACAGTATAACTATCCACTATAACAGTATAACTATCTACTATAACAGTATAACTATCCACTATAACAGTATAACTATCTACTATAACAGTATAACTATCCACTATAACAGTTTAACTATCTACTATAACAGTATAACTATCCACTATAACAGTATAACTATCCACTATAACAGTATAACTATGCACTATAACAGTATAACTATCTACTATAACAGTATAACTATCAACTATAACAGTATAACTATCCACTATAACAGTATAACTATCTACTATAACAGTATAACAGTATACTATCCACTATAACAGTATAACCGTAACTATCCACTATAACAGTATAACAGTATAACCATCTACTATATCAGTATACTATCCACTATAACAGTATAACTAGCCACTATAACAGTATAACAGTTATAACTATCTACTATAACAGTATAACTATCCACTATAACAGTTTAACTATCCACTATAACAGTATAACTATCCACTATAACATTCTAACAGTATAACTATCCACTATAACAGTATAACTATCTACTATAACATTATAACAGTATAACTATCCACTATAACAGTATAACTATCCAAAATAACAGTATAACTATCCACTATAACAGTATAACTATCCACTTTAACAGTATAACTATCTACTATAACAGTATAACAGTATAACTATCCACTATAACAGTATAACTATCCACTATAACAGTATAACTATCTACTATAACAGTATAACTATCGAACTATAACAGTATAACTATCTACTATAACAGTATAACTATAACAGTATAACTATCCACTATAACAGTATAACTATAACAGTATAACTATCCACTATAACAGTATAACTATAACAGTATAACTATTCACTATAACAGTATAACTATAACAGTATAACTATCTACTATAACAGTATAACTATCTACTATAACAGTATAACAGTATAACTATCCACTATAACAGTATAACTATCTAACTATAACTATCAAACTATAACAGTATAACTATCTACTATAATAGTATAACTACAACAGTATAACTATTCACTATAACAGTACAACTATCCACTATAACAGTATAACTATAACAGCATAACTATCCACTGTAACAGTAGAACTATCTACTATAACAGTATAAACTATCTACTATAACAGTAATAACTATCCACTATAACAGTATAACTATCCACTATAACAGTATAACTATCCACTATAACAGTATAACTATCCACTATAACAGTATAACTATCTACTATAACAGTATAACTATCTACTATAACAGTATAACTATCCACTATAACAGTATAACTATCCACTATAACAGTATAACTATCTACTATAACAGTATAACTATCCCACTATACAGTATTACTATCTACTATAACAGTATAACTATCCACTATAACAGTATAACTATCTACTATAACAGTAATAACTATCTACTATAACAGTATAACTATCCACTATAACAGTATAACTATCCACTATAACAGTATAACTATCTACTATAACAGTATAACTATCCACTATAACAGTATAACTATCCACTATAACAGTATAACTATCTACTATAACAATATAACAGTATAACTATCCACTATAACAGTATAACAGTATAACTATCCACTATAACAGTATAACAGTATAACCATCTACTATATCAGTATAACTATCCACTATAACAGTATAACTATCCACTATAACAGTATAACAGTATAACTATCTACTATAACAGTATAACTATCCACTATAACAGTATAACTATCCACTATAACAGTACAACAGTATAACTATCCACTATAACAGTATACTATCTACTATAAAAGTATACTATCCACTATAACTATCTAACTATAACAGTATAACAGTATAACTATCCACTATAACAGTATAACTATCCACTATAACAGTATAACAGTATAAACTATCCACTATAACAGTATAACTATCTACTATAACAGTATAACAGTATAACTATCCACTATAACAGTATAACTATCCACTATAACAGTATAACTATCCACATATAACAGTATAACTATCCACTATAACAGTATAACTATCTACTATAACAGTATAACAGTATAACTATCCACTATAACAGTATAACTATCCACTATAATAGTATACCTATCTACTATAAACAGTATAACTATCGAACTATAACAGTATAACTATCTACTATAACAGTATAACTATAACAGTATAACTATCCACTATAACAGTATAACTATAACAGTATAACTATCCACTATAACAGTATAACTATAACAGTATAACTGTTCACTATAACAGTATAACTATAACAGTAGAACTATCTACTATAACAGTATAACTATCTAACTATAACTATCTACTATAACAGTATAACTATCTACTATAACAGTATAACTATCCACTATAACAGTATACTATCTACTATAAACTATCAAACTATAACAGTATAACTATAACAGTATAACATATAATGATAACAGTATAACTATCTACTATAACAGTATAACTATCTACTATAACAGTATAACTATCCACTATAACTGTTTAACTATCCACTATAACAGTATAACTATCTACTATAACAGTATAACTATCCATATAATAGTAGAACTATCTACTATAACAGTATAACTATCCACTATAACAGTATAACTATCCACTATAACAGTAACTATCACTATAACAGTATAACTATATACTATGACAGTATAACTATCCACTATAACAGTATAACAGTATAACTATCTACTATAACAGTATAACTATCTACTATAACAGTATAACTATCCACTATAACAGTATAACTATCCACTATAACAGTATAACTATCCACTATAACAGTATAACTATCCACTATAACAGTATAACAGTATAACTATCTACTATAACAGTATAACAGTATAACTATCCACTATAACAGTATAACTATCTAACTATAACTATCGAACTATAACAGTATAACTATCTACTATAACAGTAGAACTATAACAGTAGAACTATCCACTATAACAGTATAACTATAACAGTATAACAGTATAACAGTATAACTATAACAGTATAACTATCTACTATAACAGTATAACTATCCACTATAACAGTATAACTATCTACTATAACAGTATAACTATCGAACTATAACAGTATAACTATCTACTATAACAGTATAACTATAACAGTATAACTATCCACTATAACAGTATAACTATAACAGTATAACTATCCACTATAACAGTATAACTATCTAACTATAACTATCAAACTATAACAGTATAACTATCTACTATAATAGTATAACTACAACAGTATAACTATCCACTATAACAGTACAACTATCCACTATAACAGTACAACTATCCACTATAACAGTAGAACTATCTACTTAACCGTATAAACTATCCACTAGTACAGCATAATATCCACTGTAACAGTAGAACTATCTACTATAACATATAAACTAGCTACTATAACAGTATAACTATCCACATAACAGTATAACTATCCACTATAACATATAACTATCCACTAACAGTAAACTATCTACTATAACAGTATAACTATCCACTATAACAGTATAACTATCCACTATAACAGTATAACTATCTACTATACAGTATACTATCCACTATACCAGTATAACTACTACTATACCAGCATAACTATCCACTGTAACAGTATAACTATCTACTATAACAGTATAACTATCTACTATACCAGTATAACTATCCCTATAACAGTATATAACTATCCACTATAACAGTATAACTATCACTATACAGTATAACTACCACTATAACAGTAAACTATCTACTATAACAGTATAACTATCTACTATAACAGTATAACTATCACTATAACAGTATAACTATCCACTATAACAGTATAACTATCTACTATAACAGTATAACTTTCACTATAACAGTATAACTATCCACTATAACAGTATAACAGTATAACTATCAAATATACAGTATATCAGTATAACTATGCACTATAACAGTATAACTATCTACTATAACAGTATAACTATCTACTATAACTGTATAACTATCCACTATAACAGTATAACTATCTACTATAACAGTATAACTATCCACTATAACAGTATAACTATCCACTATAACAGTATAACTATACCACTATAACAGTATAAATATCTACTTTAACAGTATAACTATCTACTATAACAGTATAAACTATCCATTATAACAGTATAACTATCCACTATAACAGTATAACTATCCACTATAACAGTATTAACTATCCACTATAACAGTATAACAGTATAACTATCCACTATAACAGTATAACTATCCAATATAACAGTATAACTATCCACTATAACAGTATAACTATCCACTATAACAGTATAACTATCCACTATAAAAGTATAACTATCCACTATAACAGTATAACTATCCACTATAACAGTATAACTATCCACTATAACAGTATAACTATCCACTATAACAGTATAACTATCCACTATAACAGTATATCAGTATAACTATCCACTATAACAGTATAACTATCTACTATAACAGTATAACTATCTACTATAACTGTATAACTATCCACTATAACAGTATAACTATCTACTATAACAGTATAACTATCCACTATAACAGTATAACTATCCAATATAACAGTATAACTATCCACTATAACAGTACAACTATCCACTATAACAGTACAACTATCCACTATAACAGTAACTACTATAAACAGTATAACTATCCACTATTACAGCATAACTATCCACTGTAACAGTAGAACTATCTACTATAACAGTATAACTATCTACTATAACAGTATAACTATCCACTATAACAGTATAACTATCCACTATAACAGTATAACTATCCACTATAACAGTATAACTATCCACTATAACAGTAAACTATCCACTATAACAGTATAACTATCCACTATAACAGTATAACTATCTACTATAACAGTATAACTATCCACTGTAACAGAACTATCTACTATATCAGTATAACTATCCACTATAACAGTATAACTATCCACTATAACAGTATAACAGTATAACTATCTACTATAACAGTATAACTATCCACTATAACAGTATAACTATCCACTATAACAGTATAACTATCTACTATAACAGTATAACTATCTACTATAACAGTATAACTATCCACTATAACAGTAAAACAGTATAACTATCTACTATAACAGTATAACTATCCACTATAACAGTATAACTATAACACTATAACAGTATAACAGTATAACTATCTACTATAACAGTATAACTATCCACTATAACAGTATAACTATCCACTATAAACAGTATAACAGTAAACTATCTACTATAACGTATAAACTATCCACTATAAACAGTATAACTATAACACTATAACAGCTAACAGTATAACTATCTACTATAACAGTATAACTATCCACTTTAACAGTATAAACTATCCACTATAACAGTATAACTATCCACTATTACAGTATAACTATCCACTATAACAGTATAACATCCACTATAACACTATAACAGTATAAACTATCCACTATAACACTATAACAGTATAACTATCCACTATAACAGTATAACTATCCACTATAACACTCTGACAGTATAACTATCCCACTATAAACACTATAACAGTATAACTTTCCACTATAACACTATAACAGTATAACTATCCACTATAACAAGTTATTAACTATCACTATAACAGTTTAACTATAACACTATAACAGTATAACAGTTATAACTATCTACTATAACAGTATAACTATCCACTATAACAGTTTAACTATAACACTATAACAGTATAACAGTATAACTATCTACTATAACAGTATAACTATCCACTATAACAGTATAACTATAACACTATAACAGTATAACAGTATAACTATCTACTATAACAGTATAACTATCCACTATAACAGTATAACTATCCACTATAACAGTATAACTATCTACTATAACAGTATAACTATCCACTATAACAGTATAACTATCCACTATAACAGTATAACTCTCCACTATAACAGTATAACTATCCACTATAACACTATAACAGTATAACTATCCACTATAACACTATAACAGTATAACTATCCACTATAACAGTATAACTATCCACTATAACACTATGACAGTATAACTATCCACTATAACACTATAACAGTATAACTTTCCACTATAACACTATAACAGTATAACTATCCACTATAACAGTATAACTATCCACTATAACAGTTTAACTATCCACTATAACAGTATAACAGTATAACTATCCACTATAACAGTATAACTATCCACTATAACAGTATAACAGTATAACTATCCACTATAACAGTATAACAGTATAACTATCCACTATAACAGTTTAACTATCCACTATAACAGTATAACAGTATAACTATCCACTATAACAGTATAACTATCTACTATAACAGTATAACTATCTACTATTACAGTATAACTATCTACTATAACAGTATAACAGTATTACTATCCACTATAACAGTATAACAGTATAACTATCCACTATAACAGTATAACTATCCACTATAACAGTATAAACTATCCACTATAACAGTATAACTATCTAACTATAGCAGTATAACTATCCACTATAACAGTATAACTATCCACTATAACAGTATAACTATCTACTATAACAGTATAACTAACATTATAACTATCCACTATAACACTATAACAGTATAACTATCCACTATAACACTATAACAGTATAACTATCCACTATAACAGTATAACTATCCACTATAACACTATGACAGTATAACTATCCAATATAACACTATAACAGTATAACTTTCCACTATAACACTATAACAGTATAACTATCCACTATAACAGTATAACTATCCACTATAACAGTATAACTATCCACTATAACAGTATAACAGTATAACTATCCACTATAACAGTATAACTATCCACTATAACAGTATAACAGTATAACTATCCACTATAACAGTATAACTATCCACTATAACAGTAAAACAGTATAACTATCTACTATAACAGTATAACTATCTACTATAACAGTATAACTATCTACTATAACAGTATAACAGTATAACTATCTACTATAACAGTATAACTATCCACTTTAACAGTATAACTATCCACTATAACAGTATAACTATCCACTATAACAGTATAACTATCTACTATAACAGTATAACTATCCACTATAACAGTATAACTATCTACCATAACAGTATAACTATCCACTATAACAGTATAACTATCCACTGTAACAGTATAACTATCCACTATAACAGTATAACAGTATAACTATCCACTATAACAGTATATCAGTATAACTATCCACTATAACAGTATAACAATCTACTATAACAGTATAACTATCTACTATAACTGTATAACTATCCACTAAAACAGTATAAATATCTACTATAACAGTATAACTATCTACTATAACAGTATAACTATAACACTATAACAGTATATCAGTATAACTATCCACTATAACAGTATAACTATCCACTATAACAGTATAACAGTATAACTATCCACTATAACAGTATATCAGTATAACTATCCACTATAACAGTATAACTATCTACTATAACAGTATAACTATCTACTATAACTGTATAACTATCCACTAAAACAGTATAACTATCCACTATAACAGTATAACTATCCACTATAACAGTATAACTATCCACTATAACAGTATAACTATCCACTATAACAGTATATAACAGTATAACTATCCACTATAACAGTATAACTATCCACTATGACAGTATAACTATCCACTAGATAACTATCACTATATCATTATAACTATCCACTATAACAGTATAACTATCTACTATAACAGTATAACTATCTACTATAACAGTATAACTATCTACTATAACAGTATAACAGTATAACTATCCACTATAACAGTATAACAGTATAACTATCCTACTATAACAGTAGAACTAGCCAACAACAGCAAAGACATTGGAAACTTTGTATTTGAAGTCAACTTCGTTGTGAGTTATCGGCAGTCAGAGAGAGACAGATAACAACCTGATTCAATATGTTCAGATCCTGGGTGTATAAAGTGATGGGGATTAAAAAAAAACACATCTAACAACCCACTTACAGTAGTAGCTATTCTACGACTGTCCTGAGACGTTCGGTAAATAACGAGCGTTTTCATGTGCAATTTTAGTAACGATGGTTTTGGGAAACAACTCTGAGATTCTAACGATGCTCCGACGAAGATTCTAACGACGGACTTGGCCTTAAGATGCTTTTGGGGAAACTGGACCCAATTTGTATCATATTAACACGAAGTGCCCAGGGGTTTGAGGGCTCTGGGTTGTTTATGGATCAGGCTTCTATAGGTATTACCCCCCACCCCAACTCTCCCTTCCTCAACCGTCAACCTCCCACTGGGTGGTGTTTCATCGTGACCTTACTAAAAGGTGGGAGTCCATTAGCAGCCAGTCATTGGCTATTCCACTGGGGTGGCCGAACCAATCAGCTAGCTCGAGCGCTGCCTAGCATGTCAAGATTGGATTGGACAGCCAGAGGACCATAGAGGTCTGTGCTCATTTTATAGTGTACTAACTGTTGAACAGGCCACTACGGTTTCCCTTTTAGGGCTTAGCCCCCAGGGTCGATGTCACACGGATGACATCATTATTCAGTATGTCTTATTGAACACACTTGACTCCTAAGTGATACATAATACGTGTAGTTCACCAATAGAAAATTCATTATTCTCAAACGCTCTGGATATATCTGGAATCTCTCGTTAAGTCTCAAACCCATTGCTTATCGGGGATTGACTTTTATAACTTCTGGAAAAAGCCTCTACATTAAAACCTTAGTTCTTTTTTATTTTAAGCTGGAAAAATGACTCACTAGTTCCTCATGACTTTATGCAGAATCCAACTTTTTTTTAACATACTGAGTGATAGCAGAATAGAGAGGTTGGGAGAGGAGAAAGTTCTCTTTCCATATCAATATTGCAAACATGGTAGCTGGCTGGCGTATGCATGTCACCAGTGACGCCCTCAGACAATGCCTACAGGATCCATGCATTATTTAAAAGGCCCAGCGAGGCTGTGTGTGTCTGTGCCACCCATTATCTATTTAGATCTGAGAGTTAAAGCCACCTAGCAAAAAAAGCATTCGTTACTGCTACTTGCCATGGCCTGCTTAGAAGAGGGGGACGAGTGGGGTGGATGGAGGGGAAATGGAGAGAGACGGAAGAGAGGGGGAAGAGTGGGGGGATGGAGGGGAAATGGAGAGATATGGAGGAGAGAGGGGAAGAGTGGGGTGGATGGAGGCGAAATGGAGATATGGAGGAGAGAGGGAAGAGGTAGGAGATGAAAAGGAAAATGAAACAAAGATGAGGAGACAGGATACAGGATGATAGATAGAGCAAGAAGCGGGGTATGATAAAGATGAGAAATATTGACTGGATCAACAACAAAAAATTATATACTGAGCTATATTATATGATGACATTTTTTGGGGGAAATTATATTATTTTCTACTAACACAATTGGTCAGAGAATAGATTTTGTTTACAAGTAATCCTTTTTTATTTTTTTTCCTCTTAAGGATTTTTTTTCAATTTCCGTCTAAAATGACATACCCAAATCTAACTGCCTGTAGCTCAGGACCTGAAGCAAGGATATGTATATTCTTGATACCATTTCAAGGAAACACTTTGAAGTTTGTGGAAATGTGAAATGAATGTAGGAGAATTATAACACAATAGATCTGGTAAAGGAAAATACAAAGAAAAAAACATGCTTTTTCTATTAAAAAATTGTTGCATCATCTTTGAAATACAAGAGAAAGGCCAGACAATGTGGATTCTAGGTGTAATTTAGATGTTGTCCACAAGATGGCAGCATTGTGTGTGCAAAGTTTCAGACTGATTAACTGAAGAATTATATCACTACACATATTTTGTATCAACTTTGCCAGGGGTCCTTCACGAGTTTGCCCAAATGTGCCGAATTGGTCAATTAATACATTTTCAAGTACATAACTAGAGAAAAAACAAAATGCTATGGTAATAAAAAATGTAAGTTTACACACTCCCAGGAATGTCCATACGTGATGGATCATTGCTTCCAACAGAAATACACTAACCTTCACACATCTAGATGGCAGGGCGGGATGGGTGTGGGGCCAGACAAAGCATGGGTCAAACTTTAAAACCCACTTCCTACATTTGAATAGAGTTTTATCAAACAAAACGACCCTACATTTTCTCTGGGACCTCAGGATGACAAATACAGAGCAAGATTACTGAATGTAAGTACATTATTTACCTTCAGAGGTGAACATATCAAACCAGTTGATGTGAGTTCCTCTGTCTAGTGTCTGTGTTCTTTTTCCCATCTTAAAATTTAATTTTTATTGGTCAGTCTGAGATATGGCTTGGACATTGGACAGAGGAACTCTGCCTAGAAGGTCAGCATCCCAGAGTCACCTCTTCACTGTTGATGTTGAGACTGTGTTTTTGGGTACTATTAATGAAGCTGCCAGTTGAGGACTTGAGAGGCATCTGTTTCTCAAACTAGACACTCTAATGCACTTGTCCTCTTGCTCAGTTGTGCACCGGGGCCTCCCACTCCTCTTTCTATTCTGGTTACTGCCAGTTTGCACTATTCTGTGAAGGGCACAGCATTATACGAGATATTCAGTTTATTGGCAATTTCTCGCATGGAATAGCCTTCATTTCTTAGAACAAGAATAGACTGACGAGTTTCAGAAGAAAGGGCTTTGTTTTTGGCCATTTTGAGCCTGTAATCGAACCCACAAATGCTGATGCTCCAGATACTCAACTAGCCTAAAGAAGGCCAGTTTTATTGCTCTTTAATGAGTACAACAGTTGTCAGCTGTGCTAGCATAATTGCAAAAGGGTTTTCTAATGATCAATTAGCCTTTTAAAATGATAAAACTTGGATTAGCAAACACAATGTGCCATTGGAACACAGGAGTGATGGTTGCTGATAATGGGCCTCTGTACGCCTATGTAGATATTCCATTAAAATATGCAGTTTCCAGCTACAATAGTAATTTACAACATTAACAAGGTCTACACTGTATTTCTGATCAATTTAATTTTATTGGACAAAAAATGAGCTTTTCTTCCAAAAACAAGAACATTTCTAAGTGACCCCAAACTTTTGAACAGTAGTGTGTATACAGTGTGTATACATCATATCATACAGTATATAGATATATACACTCACACACACACACAAAGAATATATACAGTACCAGTCAAAAGTTGCCACACCTATTAATTCCAGGGTTTTCCTTTATTCTTACTATTTTCTACATTGCAGTGTTAAACAAATCAAAATATATTTTATATTTTTGTGTGTAGATTGATGAGGGGGAAAAAAATCAGTTTCATCAATTTAGAATAAGGCTGTAACGTAACAAAATGTGGGGAAAAGTCAAGAGCTCTGAATACTTTCTGAAAGCACTGTTAATACATAAAGATTATATATATTTATTTTGATAAATAAAAATACATAACTAAAATACATTCAGTGTACAAAACATTAGGAACACCTGCTCTTTCCATGATAGACTGACCAGGTGAATCCAGCTGAGATCTATGATCTCTTATTGATGTCACTTCAGAGGGTGAATGGGCAAGAAAAAATATTTTTGTGCCTTTGAACAGGGTATGGTAGTAGGTGCCAGGCACACCGTTTCGAGTGTGTCAAGAAGTGCAACGCTGCTGGGTCTGTCACGCTCAACAGTTTCCCGTGTGCATCTAGAATTGGTCCACCACCGAAAGGACATCCAGCCAACATGACAACTGTTGGAAGCATTGGAGTCGACATGGCCAGCTTCGCTGTGAAACACTTTCGACACCTTGTAGAGTCCACGCTCCAACGAATTCAAGCTGGGCAAAAGGGGGTGGAACTCAATGTTAGGAAGGTGTTCCTAATGTTTTGTACACTCAGTGTATATATAAAATATAGTCGTAGCAATAAGTACAGTACTTATCCCCTTTGTTTAGAGAAAATGTGTCTTAATTAATCACAATATAAGGTACATGGACTCACTCTTTCTGAAAAAATGATGGGTGGCCGTAGTTTTTGAATGACTACCCCTTCCTCTGTCCCTCATACATACAACATCTGTAAGCTCTAAAGGCTCCCAAAGGGGATTCTGACATGTATTGACTCAGGGAGCTGAATACTTATGCAACGACTATATTTGAGTTATTTAATTTCTATAAATCTTTAAAAAGAATAATAGATGTTTTCTTCCACTTTGACATTAGATTATTTTGGGTCAATTGTTGACCCAAAAAAAATACAATGAAATAAATGGTAATACCAGTTTGTAGGACAATAAAATGTGAAGATATCCCAAAGAGGCCTGAATACTTGCAAAGCAACATACAATATACACTACATGACCAAGAGGATGTGGACACCTGCTTGTCAAACATCTCATTCCAAAACCATGGGCATTAATGTGGAGTTGGTCCCCCCCCTTTGCTGCTATAACAGCCTCCAGTCCACTGGGAAGGCTTTCCACTAGATGTTGGAACATTGCTGTGGGGACCTGCTTCCATTCAGCCACAAGAACATTAGTGTGGTCGGGCACTGATGTTGGATTAGACCTGGCTCGCAGTCAGCGTTCCAATTCATCCCAAAGGTGTTCTATGGGGTTGAGGTCAGGGCTCTGTGCAGGCCAGTCAAGTTCTTCCACACCGATCTCGACAAACCATTTCTGTATGGACCTTGCGTTGTGCACGGGGAACTTATCATGCTGAAACAGGAAAGGGCCTTCCTCAAACTGTTGTCACAAAGGTGGAAGCACAGAACCATCTAGAATGTCATTGTATGCTGAAGCGTTAAGATTTCCCTTCACTGGAACTTAGGGGACTAGCCCAAACCATGAACAACAGCCCCAGACTACTATTCCTCCTCCACCAAACTTTAAAGTTGGCACTATGCATTGGGGCAGGTAGCGTTCTCCTGGCATTTGCCAAACCCAGATTCGTCCGTCGGACTGCCAGATGGTGAAGCATGATTCATCACTCCAGAAAATGCGTTTCCACTGCTCTAGAGTCCAATGGGGGTGAGCTTTACACCACTCCAGTGGATACTTGACATTGCGCATGGTGATCTTAGTCTTGTGTGCTGCTGCTCGGCCATGGAAACCCATTTCATGAAGCTCCCGATGAACAGTTATTGTGCTGATGTTGCTTACAGAGGCAGTTTGGAACTCAGTACTGAGTGTTGCAACTGAGGACAGATGATTTTTTTACGCGCTATGCGCTTCAGCACTCGCCGGTCCCGTTCTCTGAGCTTGTGAGGCCTACCACTTCACGGCTGAGGCGTTGTTTTTCCTAGACTTTTCCACTTCACAATTACAACACTTACAGTTGACCTGGGGAAGCTCTAGCAGGGCAGACACTTGATGAACTGACTTGTTGGAAAGATGGCATCCTATGACGGTGCCACGTTGAATGTCACTGAGCCAGTGTTTGTCTATGTCGATTACACGGCTGTGTGCTCGATTTTATACACCTGTCAGTAACGGGTGTGGATGAAACAGCCAAATCCACTCATTTGAAGTGGTGTCCACATACTTTTGGTGATGTTAGTGTAGCTCAGTATTTGAATTATGTATTTTATACAGTCATTATTGCTCCTTTTTTATCAAGTGTGTCAATAATTTAAGACCCCACTGTAGCTACTGTATGACAGAAAGGATAGGGGAGGATATAGGGGAAAAAGGCGATATACAACTAAAAGATGTAAGGAGACAGGACTGGAGGTGAGATGTAACAGTACAGGACTGGAGGTGAGATGTAAAGAGACAGGACTGGAGGTGAGATGTAAGGAGACAGGACTGGAGGTGAGATGTAAGGAGACAGGACTGGAGGTGAGATGTAAAGGGACAGGACTGGAGGTGAGATGTAAGGAGACAGGACTGGAGGTGAGATGTAAAGGGACAGGACTGGAGGTGAGATGTAAAGAGACAGGACTGGAGGTGAGATGTAAAGAGACAGGACTGGAGGTGAGATGTAAGGAGACAGGACTGGAGGTGAGATGTAAGGAGACAGGACTGGAGGTGAGATGTAAGGAGACAGGACTGGAGGTGAGATGTAAGGAGACAGGACTGGAGGTGAGATGTAAAGAGACAGGACTGGAGGTGAGATGTAAGGAGACAGGACTGGACGTGAGATGTGGCAGGGAAAAAGAGGAGGGAGAACAGGAGAGGGGGAAGAGGTTGATGGAGGACAGGAAAGGGGGAGGTGGAAGAGGAGGAACAAGGTAAAAGAAAGATAATTAAACACACAGCCGGAGCAGAGGAGACATTTAAACTCTGTTCCCCTCCATCTCTCATCTCTCTCTCTCCCTTTCTCTTTCCTACCCTCCCTCCCTCCATCCTCCTCCTCCCCATCATGTACTCCTCTACCATCCATTCATCATGCACCCGACATCCCTCATCCTGAGTCATCGACGCAAACGCTCTTCCTGTTAATCCCCACACCTCCCCCTCTCTCCGCTCCCTCCCTTCCCCCTCTCTCTCTATCTTCCGTAACTCATTTTGTCTCTACCAACCCCCCCTCAGCCTCTCCTCTTTTCCTCCTTTTGTTCTGATGTTGTTCTGACAGTGAAGCGATCTTTCTGGTTCACTACGAGGCTACAGAGTTTTGGAGTCTGTGAAAATGTCTGGAAATCAATCCTGCACTGTCAGCTAAACACACCTGAGTTCAAATACTATTTTACATTTTTCAAATACTTTAAGGGTTTCCTCTAGCCTGCCACGAGTGTCTGGTAGGGGGGGGGGGGAGTTCTGGTACCATTCTATATGTCTGGTACTGTATGTTTCTGGTAGGTGGGGTTCTGGTACCATTCTATATGTCTGGTATGCCAGGCAAGCGTAATTAAGCATTGATAAAATATTGGAAAATATTTGGAATACTACTTGAACCCCGGTCTACAGGTAAACACACCAACAACAATAGAAGACTGTTTACCCACAAATCTAGATTCTAGGTGCTAACAGCTGTTTCTAAGTCTCAGGCAGCCTGTCACGTCCTGACCAGTGAAAAGGGTCATTTGCCATAGTAGAATGGTCATTGCGTGGCAGGGGGGTTGTTTTGTGTGTCTTGGGTTTTTTTGGTTCTAGGGGATTTTGTTCTAGTTTTCTATTTCTATGTTTCGTTTTTATGTTTGGCCGAGTATGTTTTCCAATCAGAGGCAGGTGTCTTTCGTTGTCTCTGATTGGAAGCCATACTTAGGCCGCCTGTTTTCCTTTGGGTTTCGTGGGTGGTTATTTTCCGTTTAGTTGTTTTACCTGACGGAACTGTTGGTCGTTGGTTATTTTGTTTAAAGTGTTCTCATAAAATAAATCAAGAATGAGCACGTTACACGCTGCGCCTTGGTCTGTTCACTACGACGCCTGTGACACAGCCACCACAACCTAGAGTAACAACCTACAGCAGCAACCTACAGTAATAACCTCCAGTAATAATTTACAGTAATAATCTACAGCAGCAACCTACAGTAGCAACCTACAGTAATAACCTACAGTAATAACCTACAGTAACAACCTACAGTAACAACCTACAGTAATAACCTACAGTATAACCTACAGTAATAACCTACAGTAACAACCTACAGTAATAACCTACAGTAATAACCTACAGTAACAACCTACAGTAATAACCTACAGTAATAACCTACAGTAATAACCTACAGTAACAACCTACAGTAATAACCTACAGTAACAACCTACAGTAATAACCTACAGCAGCAACCTACAGTAGCAACCTACAGTAATAACCTACAGTAATAACCTACAGTAATAACCTACAGTAATAACCTACAGTAACAACCTACAGTAATAACCTACAGTAATAACCTACAGTAATAACCTACAGTAACAACCTACAGTAACAACCTACAGTAATAACCTACAGTAATAACCTACAGTAATAATCTACAGCAACAACCTACAGTAGCAACCTACAGTAATAACCTACAGTAATAACCTACAGTAATAACCTACAGTAACAACCTACAGTAACAACCTACAGTAATAACCTACAGTAACAACCTACAGTAATAACCTACAGTAATAACCTACAGCAGCAACCTAAAGTAGCAACCTACAGTAATAACCTACAGTAATAACCTACAGTAATAACCTACAGTAATAACCTACAGTAATAATCTACAGCAGCAACCTACAGTAGCAACCTACAGTAATAACCTACAGTAATAACCTACAGTAATAACCTACAGTAGCAACCTACAGTAATAACCTACAGTAATAACCTACAGTAATAACCTACAGTAATAACCTACAGTAGCAAACTACAGTAATAACCTACAGTAATAACCTACAGTAATAACCTACAGTAACAACCTACAGTAATAACCTACAGTAATAACCTACAGTAATAACCTACAGTAACAACCTACAGTAACAACCTACAGTAATAACCTACAGTAATAACCTACAGTAATAATAACCTACAGTAATAACCTACAGTAATAACCTACAGCAGCAACCTACAGTAATAACCTCCAGTAGCAACCTACAGGAACACCCTACAGTAATAATAACCTACAGTAATAACCTACAGTATCAACCTACAGTAATAACCTACAGTAATAATAACCTACAGTAATAACCTACAGGAACAACCTACAGGAACAACCTACAGTAATAACCTACAGTAATAATAACCTACAGTAATAACCTACAGTAATAATAACCTACAGTAATAACCTACAGTAATAACCTACAGTAATAACCTACAGTAATAATAACCTACAGTAATAACCTACAGTAATAACCTACAGTAATAATAACCTACAGTAACAACCTACAGTAATAACCTACAGTAATAATAACCTACAGTAATAATAACCTACAGTAATAACCTACAGTAATAATAACCTACAGTAACAACCTACAGTAATAACCTACAGTAATAACCTACAGTAATAACCTACAGTAACAACCTACAGTAATAACCTACAGTAATAATAACCTACAGTAATAACCTACAGTAATAACCTACAGTAATAATAACCTACAGTAATAACCTACAGTAACAACCTACAGTAACAAACTACAGTAATAACCTACAGTAATAACCTACAGTAATAATAACCTACAGTAATAACCTACAGTAATAACCTACAGTAATAACCTACAGTAATAATAACCTACAGTAATAATAACCTACAGTAACAACCTACAGTAATAACCTACAGTAATAATAACCTTCAGTAATAACCTGCAGTAATAATAACCTACAGTAACAACCTACAGTAATAACCTACAGTAATA
>NC_042992.1:4079357-4181857 GCF_901001165.1 Salmo trutta | reverse complement strand
GAGACGGTTAGGGTTAGGGATTGATACCATGGAGACGGTTAGGGTTAGGGATTGATACCATGGAAATGGTTAGGGTTAGGGATTGATACCATGGAGACGGTTAGGGTTAGGGATTGATACCATGGAGACGGTTAGGGTTAGGGATTGATACCATGGAAATGGTTAGGGTTAGGGATTGATACCATGGAGACGGTTAGGGTTAGGGATTGATACCATGGAGACGGTTAGGGATTGATACCATGGAGACGGTTAGGGTTAGGGATTGATACCATGGAGACGGTTAGGGTTAGGGATTGATACCATGGAAATGGTTAGGGTTAAGGATTGATACCATGGAGACGGTTAGGGTTAGGGATTGATACCATGGAGACGGTTAGGGATTGATACCATGGAGACGGTTAGGGTTAGGGATTGATACCATGGAGACGGTTAGGGATTGATACCATGGAGACGGTTAGGGATTGATACCATGGAGACGGTTAGGGTTAGGGATTGATACCATGGAGACGGTTAGGGATTGATACCATGGAGACGATTAGGGTTAGGGATTGATACCATGGAGACGGTTAGGGATTGATACCATGGCCCACTGTTTAGAATGGCGTTTTCCAAGGTCCACTGTTTTGAATTTTGGCAAATGTTTAAAAATGTTTTATTGACTGCCTTATTAAATGACTTGCATGTTCTATTTAGATGCATTACCATCTAAATGTGATTTCTGTCATTCTGAGCACCGTGGGTGGACGCCCTAATCAGGTTTATTCACCCAATGCCTATGGGTCTGGTAAATTTGTCAAATGGCCGGTAAATTAAAAAATTCCCGGTCACATTGTCCGGCACCACATTTTCCTGACACACATACTCTACTACCATGAATAATAATTAAATACATTCCAGGGTTAAAAGCACCCTGCCTGCCCTTTAAACAACTCCACATAATACACAAGCTGATGTTTATTGTCATGAATCTTGCTCTGGAGGCAAGAGTGGTTTCCTCCAAACGGGCCAGCTGCAAAGTCAACAATTGATAAATCATAACAATTCATGAAAGCAAAAATAAGCATTTTGGTGATAATTTAAGGTTAGGGTTAGCAGTGTGGTTAAGGTTAGGGTTGGCAGTGTGGTTAAGGTTAGCTTTGGCAGTGTGGTTAAGGTTAGGGTTAGCAGTGTGGTTAAGGTTAGGGTTAGCAGTGTGGTTAAGGTTAGGGTTGGCAGTGTGGTTAAGGTTAGGGTTAGCAGTGTGGTTAAGGTTAGGGTTAGCAGTGTGGTTAAGGTTAGGGTTGGCAGTGTGGTTAAGGTTAAGCTTAGGTTTAAAATTAGAATTGATGACTTTAAGTCTGTGCCAGCTAGTGACCTCTCTGTAGAGCTGCCTCCAGTGCAAGATTCATGACAATAAATGCCAACCTGCACATAAAAACCTGGGGCACCATCCCAAATGGCACCCATAGGGCTCTGGTCAGAAGTGTACTACATAGGGACTAGGGTGACATAGGGCTCTAGTCAGAAGTACACTATATAGGGACTAGGGTGACATAGGGCTCTGGTCAGAAGTGTACTACATAGGGACTAGGGTGACATAGGGCTCTGGTCAGAAGTGTACTACATAGGGACTAGGGTGACATAGGGCTCTGGTCAGAAGTGTACTACATAGGGACTAGGGTGACATAGGGCTCTGGTCAGAAGTGTACTATATAGGGACTAGGGTGACATAGGGCTCTGGTCAGAAGTGTACTATATAGGGACTAGGGTGACATAGGGCTCTAGTCAGAAGTACACTATATAGGGACTAGGGTGACATAGGGCTCTGGTCAGAAGTGTACTACATAGGGACTAGGGTGACATAGGGCTCTGGTCAGAAGTGTACTACATAGGGACTAGGGTGACATAGGGCTCTGGTCAGAAGTGTACAACATAGGGACTAGGGTGACATAGGGCTCTGGTCAGAAGTGTACTACATAGGGACTAGGGTGATATAGGGCTCTGGTCAGAAGTGTACTATATAGAGACTAGGGTGACATAGGGCTCTGGTCAGAAGTGTACTATATAGAGACTAGGGTGACATAGGGCTCTGGTCAGAAGTGTACTATATAGGGACTAGGGTGACATAGGGCTCTGGTCAGAAGTGTACTATATAGAGACTAGGGTGACATAGGGCTCTGGTCAGAAGTGTACTATATAGAGACTAGGGTGACATAGGGCTCTGGTCAGAAGTGTACTATATAGAGACTAGGGTGACATAGGGCTCTGGTCAGAAGTGTACTACATAGAGACTAGGGTGACATAGGGCTCTGGTCAGAAGTGTACTACATAGAGACTAGGGTGATATAGGGCTCTAGTCAGAAGTGTACTACATAGAGACTAGGGTGACATAGGGCTCTGGTCAAAAGTGTATTATATAGGGACTAGGGTGACATAAGGCTCTGGTCAGAAGTGTACTATATAGAGACTAGGGTGACATAGGGCTCTGGTCAGAAGTGTACTACATAGGGACTAGGGTGACATAGGGCTCTGGTCAGAAATGTACTATATAGGGACTAGGGTGACATAGGGCTCTTGTCAGAAGTACACTATATAGGGACTAGGGTGACATAGAGCTCTGGTCTGAAGTACACTATATAGGGACTAGGGTGACATAGGGCTCTTGTCAGAAGTACACTATATAGGGACTAGGGTGACATAGAGCTCTGGTCTGAAGTACACTATATAGGGACTAGGGTGACATAGGGCTCTGGTCAGAAATGTACTATATAGGGACTAGGGTGACATAGGGCTCTGGTCAGAAGTGTACTATATAGGGACTAGGGTGACATAGGGCTCTGGTCAGAAGTGTACAATATAGGGACTAGGGTGACATAGGGCTCTGGTCAGAAGTACACTATATAGGGACTAGGGTGACATAGGGCTCTGGTCAGAAGTGTACTATATAGAGACTAGGGTGACATAGGGCTCTGGTCAGAAGTACACTATATAGGGACTAGGGTGACATAGGGCTCTGGTCAGAAGTGTACTATATAGGGACTAGGGTGACATAGGGCTCTGGTCGGAAGTACACTATATAGAGACTAGGGTGACATAGGGCTCTGGTCAGAAGTGTACTATATAGAGACTAGGGTGACATAGGGCTCTGGTCAGAAGTGTACAATATAGGGACTAGGGTGACATAGGGCTCTGGTCAGAAGTGTACAATATAGGGACTAGGGTGACATATGGCTCTGGTCAGAAGTACACTATATAGGGACTAGGGTGACATAGGGCTCTGGTCAGAAGTGTACTATATAGAGACTAGGGTGACATAGGGCTCTGGTCAGAAGTGTACTATATAGAGACTAGGGTGACATAGGGCTCTGGTCAGAAGTGTACAATATAGGGACTAGGGTGACATAGGGCTCTGGTCAGAAGTGTGGGTTCTGCATAATTAAAGCATTGATGTTCTACTGACAATAAAACTGTGCGTTGCGAAGGAAGAACCTCATTACCATGCCAACGTGATGGGGGGATTAGGTCATGTATTTTCAATTTTGCTTCACTGACTGACACCTTGTAAACAAACCGAAGCAATGCAACTGGGGGAAGGCTTCTCATGACATATGGAGATTTTGGGTCCTTGAAAAGATTTCTTCATAAGTAATATGATGAACATGTTACTGCCATATTTCTTGCATATCTATATCCTATAGTGCAGGACACCCCCCCCATCGAGCATATCTATATCCTATAGTGCAGGACACCCCCCCCCTCATCGAGCATATCTATATCCTATAGTGCAGGACACCCCCCCCCATCGAGCATATCTATATCCTATAGTGCAGGACACCCCCCCCATCGAGCATATCTATATCCTATAGTGCAGGACACCCCCCCCATCGAGCATATCTATATCCTATAGAGCTGGACACCCCCCCCATCGAGCATATCTATATCCTATAGAGCTGGACACCCCCGCCCCATCGAGCATATCTATATCCTATAGAGCTGGACACCCCCCCCCATCGAGCATATCTATATCCTATAGTACAGGACACCCCCCCATATCTATATCCTATAGAGCTGGACACCCCCCCATCGAGCATATCTATATCCTATAGCGCAGGACACCCCCCCCATCGAGCACATCTATATCCTATAGAGCTGGACACCCCCCCATCGAGCATATCTATATCCTATAGAGCTGGACACCCCCCCATCGAGCATATCTATATCTATATCCTATAGAGCTGGACACCCCCCCCCCCCCCCCCATCGAGCATATCTATATCCTATAGTGCAGGACACCCCCCCATCGAGCATATTTATATCCTATAGTGCAGGACACCCCCCCCCCATTGAGCACATCTATATCCTATAGTGCAGGACACCCCCCCATATCTATATCCTATAGTGCAGGACACCCCCCCATTCAGTATATCTAATGGTGTTTCCTCTCTCCAGCGTATCCGTCATCCCGCGTGTAAAGGAAGACTACAGACTAAAGCACCTTAATCATGTACACATTGACAGAGCATTATTACCCAGCTCTTTATGTGACCATGAAAAAGAATTAAGGCAATTTCGAGAGGAGAGCAGAGACGCCAAAAATGAGCCCGGCAATAAATGTGCTCTAATCCGTCACTCACTCCACAATCAACCTGACTCTCTCTGTGAACTGAACGTTACCTTCTTGGAGGAGAAAACCTAATAGGATATAAGCCTACTGTACTATATATAGATGGCTGTAACCAAACAGAATGGGGATACAGGCAAACTGTGCCCACATAGGCCTGTTGTATAAACTCTACATCATTAGAAATAGAATACTAAGACTAAGTCGGTCCGTCTTAGCCAACTGGGATGTGACCTTTCAACTCAATTCCCTTAGAGCCTGTCCGTCTTAGCCAACTGGGATGTGACCTTTCAACTCAATTCCCTTAGAGCCTGTCCGTCTTAGCCAACTGGGATGTGACCTTTCAACTCAATTTCCTTAGAGCCTGTCCGTCTTAGCCAACTGGGATGTGACCTTTCAACTCAATTCCCTTAGAGCCTGTCCGTCTTAGCCAACTGGGATGTGACCTTTCAACTCAATTCCCTTAGAGACTGTCCGTCTTAGCCAACTGGGATGTGGAGATAGGGCCTTGACTAGTCTATGACCAATACAGTGCTATAGAGAAGCCATACCACTACTACACTGGTATATAGACACCATGATACTACACACCATGATACTACACTGGTATATAGACACCATGATACTACACTGGTATATAGGCACCATGATACTACACTGGTATATAGACACCATGATACTACACTGGTATATAGACACCATGATACTATACTGGTATATAGGCACCATGATACTACACTGGTATATAGACACCATGATACTATACTGGTATATAGACACCATGATACTACACTGGTATATAGACACCATGATACTACACTGGTATATAGACACCATGATACTACACTGGTATATAGGCACCATGATACTACACTGGTATATAGACACCATGATACTACACTGGTATATAGACACCATGATACTACACTGGTATATAGACACCATGATACTACACTGGTATATAGACACCATGATACTACACACCATGATACTACACTGGTATATAGACACCATGATACTAGACTGGTATATAGACACCATGATACTACACACCATGATACTACACTGGTATATAGACACCATGATACTACACTGGTATATAGACACCATGATACTACACTGGTATATAGACAACATGATACTACACTGGTATATAGACACCATGATACTACACTGGTATATAGACACCATGATACTACACTGGTATATAGACACCATGATACTGTATTCGTATCTGCGTTGTCCTCTTTGACAGAGAAAAAACAGAGTGGAAAAGTTAATCAACCCACTCACACAGACCCCTCGCTAGTGAACCTACTTTCCCCACTCACACAGACCCCTCGTTAGGGAACCTACTTTCCCCACTCACACAGACCCCTCGCTAGTGAACCTACTTTCCCCACTCACACAGACCCCTTGCTAGGGAACCTACTTTCCCCACTCACACACACCCCTCGCTAGTGAACCTACTTTCCCCACTCACACAGACCCCTCGCTAGGGAACCTACTTTCCCCACTCACACAGACCCCTCGCTAGGGAACCTACTTTCCCCACTCACACAGACCCCTCGCTAGGGAACCTACTTTTCCCCACTCACACAGACCCCTCGCTAGTGAACCTACTTTCCCCACTCACACAGACCCCTCGCTAGTGAACCTACTTTCCCCACTCACACAGACCCCTCGCTAGGGAACCTACTTTTCCCCACTCACACAGACCCCTCGCTAGGGAACCTACTTTCCCCACTCACACAGACCCCTCGCTAGGGAACCTACTTTCCCCACTCACACAGACCCCTTGCTAGGGAACCTACTTTTCCCCACTCACACAGACCCCTCGCTAGTGAACCTACTTTCCCCACTCACACAGACCCCTCGCTAGGGAACCTACTTTCCCCACTCACACAGACCCCTCGCTAGGGAACCTACTTTCCCCACTCACACAGACCCCTCGCTAGGGAACCTACTTTCCCCACTCACACAGACCCCTCGCTAGGGAACCTACTTTCCCCACTCACACAGACCCCTCGCTAGGGAACCTACTTTCCCCACTCACACAGACCCCTCGTTAGGGAACCTACGTTTCCCCACTCACACAGACCCCTCGCTAGGGAACCTACTTTCCCCACTCACACAGACCCCTCGCTAGGGAACCTACTTTCCCCACTCACACAGACCCCTCGTTAGGGAACCTACGTTTCCCCACTCTACTGTATATGATTGAGCTTGTCTCCATTGGAAACCAGCCTCCAAGCCAGCTGCCCTCACTCACTCTACTCCGGGCTCGCAGATACAATTTACACCCTGACTAGACCAGCCACGTTGGGTGCGCGAGCGTTACAAAATACATTTACACATATGTGTTCTTCAATAATATCATCCAAACTGCTCACGTCAAACGAGTGTCTGCGTAGTCAGGCGCTAAAAATCGAACTTGGTTCTAGATGAGATACTCCACGCGCTGAAAGTCCCCTCCTTATTAGAAATCAGGAAGTTACAAACCCACATGGTTGCTTGAAAGACCAAAAATAAAAAAAAGAGAGATTAATGAAAGATAAGTAAATAAAAACGAACTACGTTTCTCTTTTTATCTGTGAATTAATCGTCGGAGTAGAGAAACACAAGATGTCGTATGACTCTGGGTAACATTTTTACAAAGACCCTGTCATGTAAAAAAACAACCCAATGTTCATCTCCCAGAACAAACTGCTAGCAACAGCTATCTAGCTTAATGTCCATGAATGTTTCACGTGTGTTTCCACCTGCCTTGTCTGTCTGTCTGTCTGTCTGTCTGTCTGTCTGTCTGTCTGTCTGTCTGTCTGTCTGTCTGTCTGTCTGTCTGTCTGTCTGTCTGTCTGTCTGTCTGTCTGTCTGTCTTATCTGTCTGTCTGTCTGTCTGTCTGTCTGTCTGTCTGTCTGTCTGTCTGTCTGTCTGTCTGTCTGTCTGTCTGTCTGTCTGTCTGTCTGTCATCCTATAGAAGCCTGATCAGAAAAGCATTGAGCTGTTGTGTGTGTGTGTGTGTCGTGTTGCCGCCTTTCCCTCCAACCCAAACAAATATATTATAAAATACATAGAATATACTGTTAAAGGTGTTATCCGTGCTTCTACACCTGCATTGCTTGCTGTTTGGGGTTTTAGGCTGGGTTTCTGTACAGCACTTTGTGACATCAGCTGATGTAAGAAGGGCTTTATAAATACATTTGATTGATTGATTGATTGATTGATTGATTGATTGATTGATTGATTAAGCAGGTTTATAGAATATACTGTTAAAGGTGTGAAACTCATTCCAAGGAGGGCAGAGTGTCTGAGGGTTTTCTCTCCTCCCTTGTACTTGATTGATGAACTAAGGTCACTAATTAGTAAGAAACTCCCCTAACCTGGTTACTAATTAGTAAGGAACTCCCCTAACCTGGTTACTAATTAGTAAGGAACTCCCCTAACCTGGTTACTAATTAGTATGGAACTCCCCTAACCTGGTTACTAATTAGTATGGAACTCCCCTAACCTGGTTACTAATTAGTAAGGAACTCCCCTAACCTGGTCACTAATTAGTATGGAACTCCCCTAACCTGGTCACTAATTAGTAAGGAACTCCCCTAACCTGCTTACTAATTAGTAAGGAACTCCCCTTACCTGGTTACTAATTAGTAAGGAACTCAACCTAACCTGGTTACTAATTAGTAAGGAACTCAACCTAACCTAGTTGTCCAGGTCTTCATTGAAAGAAAAAGAAAAAACCCAGCAGACTCTGCCCTTAGTTTGACACCCCTGGTGTTAAGGATGAACTCGAATTCAGGAGAGAGGACCAGACTTGAATGTAACACAATGCAGCCCCCTAGCAACACTTAACTAGTTTCCTTGACCGCAGCTCCCTAGCAACACTTAAATAGTTTCCTTGACCGCAGCTCCTCAAACAAGCTCCAGCTGCTACTAACCATGAATCAGACTCCACACGTTCTCACTCTTCTCAATTACCACTACCACCCTATTTAAACAAAATAGTCACTCCTCCTCTGTGTTTTGTATCGCATCTCTTCACCTTTCTCTACCTTCACCCCAGCAGCCAAACTACCACGACCTAATTACCTTCACCCCAGCAGCCAAACTACCTTCACCCCAGCAGCCAAACTACCATGACCTGATTACCTTCACCCCAGCAGCCAAACTACCACGGCCTGATTACCTTCACCCCAGCAGCCAAACTACCTTCACCCCAGCAGCTAAACTACCACGACCTGATTACCTTCACCCCAGCAGCCAAACTACCACGACCTGATTACCTTCACCCCAGCAGCCAAACTACCTTCACCCCAGCAGCCAAACTACCTTCACCCCAGCAGCTAAACTACCACGGCCTGATTACCTTCACCCCAGCAGCCAAACTACCACGACCTGATTACCTTCACCCCAGCAGCCAAACTACCTTCACCCCAGTAGCCAAACTACCACGACCTGATTACCTTCACCCCAGCAGCCAAACTACCACGGCCTGATTACCTTCACCCCAGCAGCCAAACTACCTTCACCCCAGCAGCTAAACTACCACGACCTGATTACCTTCACCCCAGTAGCCAAACAACCACGACCTGATTACCTTCACCCCAGCAGCCAAACTACCTTCACCCCAGCAGCCAAACTACCATGACCTGATTACCTTCACCCCAGTAGCCAAACTACCACGACCTGATTACCTTCACCCCAGCAGCCAAACTACCACGGCCTGATTACCTTCACCCCAGCAGCCAAACTACCACGGCCTGATTACCTTCACCCCAGTAGCCAAACTACCTTCACCCCAGCAGCCAAACTACCACGGCCTGATTACCTTCACCCCAGCAGCCAAACTACCACGGCCTGATTACCTTCACCCCAGTAGCCAAACTACCTTCACCCCAGCAGCCAAACTACCACGGCCTGATTACCTTCACCCCAGCAGCCAAACTACCACGGCCTGATTACCTTCACCCCAGTAGCCAAACTACCTTCACCCCAGCAGCCAAACTACCATGACCTGATTACCTTCACCCCAGCAGCCAAACTACCACGGCCTGATTACCTTCACCCCAGTAGCCAAACTACCTTCACCCCAGCAGCCAAACTACCACGGCCTGATTACCTTCACCCCAGCAGCCAAACTACCACGGCCTGATTACCTTCACCCCAGCAGCCAAACTACCACGACCTGATTACCTTCACCCCAGCAGCCAAACTACCTTCACCCCAGCAGCCAAACTACCACGGCCTGATTACCTTCACCCCAGTAGCCAAACTACCACGACCTGATTACCTTCACCCCAGCAGCCAAACTACCTTCACCCCAGCAGCCAAACTACCACGGCCTGATTACCTTCACCCCAGCAGCCAAACTACCACGGCCTGATTACCTTCACCCCAGTAGCCAAACTACCTTCACCCCAGCAGCCAAACTACCACGACCTGATTACCTTCACCCCAGCAGCCAAACTACCACGCCCTGACAGTGTTGTCTCGGTTCTCGGGACCACAAGTGGTGCACGTGATAGTTTTTTGTGCCTTAACACTGCAAAGCTGATTCAAATGACCAAAGCTTGATGATTAGTTGATTACTTGAATAAGCTGTGTAGTGTTTGGACAAAACAACTAAAGGTGTACCATTGGGCTCCTGAGGACTGAGTTTGGGAAACCCTTCTTTTAGAGTCAACCCCTCCAGAAGCTTCATCTGCAGCCCTTGGCTTCATCTGGTCCATTCTCATTTCCTCCACTGAATCCTCATTCTAACATCCAGTCCTCATTAAAGTCCCGTGTATCACATTGTTCCCTTTCTGTTTCCAAAGCTCTCCTACACAAGCTTCCAACTGATTTTGTTGCTAATGAATAAAAGAGCTAGCAAACGTCTTGAAGGATTTGTTAACTCTTGGAGGTCCCTCTGGTCTTGACCAATTTAGGTAAATCCTCCTTTTGTTTTAGTGCCCCTCCCCCATTGTTGGAATAACCTAAAAAAAAAAATCCTTGATTTCCCCAGGCAGTTTAGGACTCTGGTGTTGAATGAATTAATTGAGGATTGCAGTTATTTCAATTGATTGTAGTAGTTTATTTGTTGTAATTTGTGGTGTTGAGGCTATGCCTTGTGTTTATTTTTATTTTATAATTTTTCTATCCTGAATAAATAAAAGTTCATTCCATTTTCTAAAAAAATAAATGTAACTAATGTAATAGTCTGGTCTTTAAACTTGTGAATGTAATGAATACTCCAGAGAGAAAAAGGGGTAGATTCACACGCAGACCACGGCAGGGGTTTTATTTCACCTTCGCAGAAGGCAGGAATCGTGGAGGCAACGGTCATAGACAGGTAGGCAAACAGGCAGGTGAATCAAAACTAGGACTGAAGGCTATAACTTGTTCTCACCTACGAGCTAGGGAAAAGGCTTAGTAGAGTCAAAATGAACAATACCTCACAAAGGCACAAACAGAATGAACGGAACTAAATAAGACCAGGTGAGTAACTAACACAGGTGAAATCAATCAACACAAATGAAAAGACAGCGCCACGAAACAGAACACAAGGTCGACTAAGAAAATAAATACAAAACCTTAGAGTGAAAAACAAGTAAATATATATGGCTAATAAATAGACTGTCACTAGAATATGAAGCAAATACATGTATATGGCACCCTATTCCTTATCTAGTGCCATTTTGACCAGAGCACATAGGGTAGTGCACTATGTAGGGGGTAGTGCACTATGTAGGGGTAGTGCACTATGTAGGGGTAGTGTGCAATGTGGGACTCCCCCAGGGAGACAAGGAAGCATATAAACGAAACTAGTAAGTGGAATGTTATGTCTGCATGAAAGAGCCTAGCTGCAAAACATCAACCATTAAAATGGAAGGGTTTGAACAGAGTGAATCTTGTTGTATTGTGCTGGTGATTTAGAGGCATTTTCACACGAATGAGACGACAATAGCACGCACACGCTAACACACACACACACACACACACAACACACACCATTTAAACATCGATCAAATGTGTTTTACGCACGGCCACTGCGCCCTGGCTGCATATGCCCCCCCCCATCCCAGAGCGGAGCAGAGTAATCAATCAAAAATCAATGGACCAAATCAAGAAGTCGTTTCAGCCAATCAAACACCATAATCCTGGTGACGGCTCGTCTTTATAGACGTTTGATCCTACTGACCCTTAATCCAATTAACGTGTGGTGAGAACATCATTGTTTAGTCAACACAAACTGGAGAATATTGTCTTAATTGTTTTGTTTATTAAGTAAGGTTTAGTATAGAGTAGGCCTAGCATAAAACAACAGGCATTCAGCCGTGGTGGATAACAGAGAGAGAGAGAGAGAGAGAGAGAGACATGTTTCCCATGTCAAAAAAGACATTTGAATTGAACTGAGAGAGAGAGAGAGCATACAGACGTTCGCATGGCACGGAGAGAGAGAGAGAGAGAGAGAGAGAGAGAGAGAGAGAGAGATGGAGGGAGATCGAGAGAGAGAGAGAGAGATAGAGAGGGAGAGAGCGAGAGAGAGAGAGAGAGAGAGAGAGCGATAACTGCCATACAAGCTGCCTGCCGACCTGCAGTAAAACGGTTCCAACTCACGGTCTAATTATCCCGTGTGTATTTGATCTTGTAGCTGGTTACAAAGTATTGGTGATCGCGCCCTATCCAGGGAAGGATGAGACGGAGAGCCTACCTGGGTGGTCTTTCTAGCGGAATCGTCACATCGGTGGCCTTCGCGCTATTCGCCTCGGATACACTCGGATACCATGTGATTCATTAGCAGCTCCGGCCACTGCTTTCGTTGTAAAAGTGAAAACGCGTGCGGCTCTTCCGGACACACACTCGCGTTCGTGGTGATGGAACATTTACGCACCAACGTAACAGCATTCATTTCAATACTTACTGACCGAGGAACCGTTTCCCTCAGAACGGGATGAGCTTTTGGTTTTGATTGTCCTCTTTATCCTTCTCTTGTCGAGTTAATTTGGTGTGTGTCGTCTTGTGGGCCAAGAAAGACCCCCTTTCCTTCCCGCTGCGCAGCTATTCTTGTCCATCCGCTGTCAAGTTGACCCATCTCTATTGACACCAGCCGGCAGCCTGCAGCCTGCTTCAAACAGACCGACAGCAAGCTGCTGAGCAGAGCAGGACTTGCCTTGAACACGGTTAAATAGCAAAGAAATACGTCGACCTAGACCCACTGCCTGTAACACAACCCTTTGTAAACGAAGACCTTGCGTTTCTTAATAAGACAGAAAACATTTGGAAGTCAGAATGCAGCGGTTCGGTTCACGCAAAGGAACATCTGTAGCCTTTTACATGGAAACACCTGCTCTCATTTCTCTCTCTGCTCGTGTTTAAAAACCCCAACAGTCTTACCTTGTCGTTGAGACGTTTGGGTTCGGCGGGGTTTTAGACTCGTTTTCTTCGCCACTATTCCTCGGGTTGGTTCTCCACGTTGGTAAGGATGAGAAGAGAGAAATCCACCGAGGAAGCGGGTCCGTTATTTCCTCCGCCGCTCGTTGTCTGAGCTTTCTCTCTCTCTCTCCCCTCTCTCTCTCTCTCTCTCCCTCTCTCTCTCCTCTCTCTCTCTCTCCTCTCTCTCTCTCTCTCTCTCTCTCCCTCTCTCTCTCTCTCCTCTCTCTCTCTCTCTCTTCTTCTTTCTCTCTCTCCTCTCTCTCTCTCCTCTCTCTCTCTTCTCTCTCTCTCTCTCCCCACCCTCTCTCTCCTCTTCCTCTCTCTCTCTCTTCCTCTCTCTCTCTCTCTCTCTCTCTCTCTCTCTCTCTCTCTCCCCACCCTCTCTCTTCTCCCTCTCTCTCTCTTCCTCTCTCTCTCTCCTCTCTCTCCTCTTCTCTCTCTCCTCTTCCCCCCCTCTTCTCTCCCCCCTCCCCTCTTCCTCTCTCTCTCTCCCTCCTATCTCTCTCTACCCCCCCCCTTCTCTCTCATCTGCTCTCTCTCCTCTCTCTCTCTACCCCCCCCCCTCTCTCTCCCCCCCCCCCCCCCCCCCCCCCTCTCTCTCTCTCTCTCCTCTCTCTCTTCTCTCTAACCGAAAGGGCACGCCGGGATCCCTCCGTGTGCAGATTGGTTGACCGGAGTCCTAGCGGACCCTAAATTAGAGGAGGGGACAAGTGAAGTATAAGATAAAATGTATATTATGCAGCCGTATGCTGGATGTAATGATATGTTCTTCACTGTCCTGAAGCACTAAAATAGGACTGTACCCATAGTCTACTGTTGTACTGTACCCATAGTCTACTGTTATACTGTACCCATAGTCTACTGTTATACTGTACCCATAGTCTACTGTTATACTGTACCCATAGTCTACTGTTGTACTGTACCCATAGTCTACTGTTATACTGTACCGATAGTGTTATACTGTACCCATAGTCTACTGTACCCATAGTCTACTGTTATACTGTACCCATAGTCTACTGTACCCATAGTCTACTGTTGTACTGTACCCATAGTCTACTGTTATACTGTACCCATAGTCTACTGTTATACTGTACCCATAGTCTACTGTTATACTGTACCCATAGTCTACTGTTGTACTGTACCCATAGTCTACTGTTGTACTGTACCCATAGTCTACTGTTATACTGTACCCATAGTCTACTGTTATACTGTACCCATAGTCTACTGTTATACTGTACCCATAGTCTACTGTTGTACTGTACCCATAGTCTACTGTTATACTGTACCGATAGTGTTATACTGTACTCATAGTCTACTGTACCCATAGTCTACTGTTATACTGTACCCATAGTGTTATACTGTACCCATAGTCTACTGTTATACTGTACCGATAGTGTTATACTGTACCCATAGTCTACTGTACCCATAGTCTACTGTTGTACTGTACCCATAGTCTACTGTTATACTGTACCATAGTCTACTGTTATACTGTACCCATAGTCTACTGTTATACTGTACCCATAGTGTTATACTGTACCCATAGTCTACTGTTATACCTGTACCCATAGTCTACTGTTATACTGTACCCATAGTCTCCTGTTATACTGTACCCATAGTCTACTGTTGTACTGTACCCATAGTCTACTGTTTATACTGTACCCCTAGTCTACTGTTGTACTGTACCCCATAGTCTACTGTTGTAATGTACCCATAGTCTACGTTATACTGTACCCATAGTCTACTGTTATACTGTACCCATAGTCTACTGTTATACTGTACCCATAGTCTACTGTTATACTGTACCCATAGTCTACTGTTATACTGTACCCATAGTGTTATACTGTACCCATAGTCTACTGTACCCATAGTCTACTGTTATACTGTACCCATAGTCTACTGTTATACTGTACCCATAGTGTTATACTGTACCCATTAGTCTACTGTTGTACTGTACCCATAGTGTTATACTGTACCCCATAGTCTACTGTTGTACTGTACCCCATAGTCTACTGTTGTACTGTACCCATAGTCTACTGTTATACTGTACCCATAGTGTTCTACGTACCCATAGTCTACTGTTGTACTGTACCCCATAGTCTGCTGTTATACTGTACCCATAGTCTACTGTACCCATAGTCTACTTGTTATACTGTACCCATAGTCTACTGTTGTACTGTACCCATAGTCTACTGTTGTACTGTACCCATAGTCTACTGTTATACTGTACCCATAGTCTACTGTTGTACTGTACCCATAGTCTACTGTTATACTGTACCCATAGTGTTATACTGTACCCATAGTCTACTGTTATACTGTACCCATAGTCTACTGTTGTACTGTACCCCATAGCCTACTGTTATACTGTACCCATAGTCTACTGTACCCATAGTCTACTGTTATACTGTACCCATAGTCTACTGTTATACTGTACCCATAGTCTACTGTTATACTGTACCCATAGTGTTATACTGTACCCATAGTCTACTGTTGTACTGTACCCATAGTCTACTGTACCCATAGTCTACTGTTGTACTGTACCCATAGTCTACTGTTATACTGTACCCATAGTCTACTGTTATACTGTACCCATAGTCTACTGTTATACTGTACCCATAGTCTACTGTTGTACTGTACCCATAGTCTACTGTTGTACTGTACCCATAGTCTACTGTTATACTGTACCCATAGCCTACTGTTATACTGTACCCATAGTCTACTGTACCCATAGTCTACTGTTATACTGTACCCATAGTCTACTGTTGTACTGTACCCATAGTCTACTGTTGTACTGTACCCATAGTCTACTGTACCCATAGTCTACTGTTATACTGTACCCATAGTCTACTGTTGTACTGTACCCATAGTCTACTGTTGTACTGTACCCATAGTTTACTGTTGTACTGTACCCATAGTCTACTGTTATACTGTTACCCATAGTCTCCTGTTTTGTACTGTACCCATAGTATACTGTTTATTACTGTACCCATAGTCTACTGTTATACTGTACCCCATAGTCTTTACTGTTATTACTTGTACGATAGTGTTATACTGTACCCTATAGTCTACTGTACCATAGTCTATGTTTCTACTGTACCCTAGTGCTATACTGTACCCATAGTCTACTGTTTATACTGTACCGCTTAGTGTTATACTCGTACCCATAGGTCTACTTACCCATCGTCTACTGTTGTACTGTACCCATAGTCTACTGTTCTACTGTACCCATAGTTCTACTGTTATACTGCTACCCATAGTCTACTGTTATACTGTACCCATATTGTTATACTGTACCCATAGAGTCTACTGTTATACTGTACCCATAGGTCTACTGTATACTTTACCCTATAGTCTACTGTTATACTGTACCCATATTCTACTGTTGTACTGTACCCATAGTCTACTGTTATACTGTACCCATAAGTCTACCTGTTGTACTGTACCACATAGTCTACTGTTGTAATGTACATAGTCTACTGTTGTACTGTACCCATAGTCTACTGTTATACTGTACCCATAGTCTACTGTTATACTGTACCCATAGTCTACTGTTATACTGTACCCATAGTCTACTGTTATACTGTACCCATAGTGTTATACTGTACCCATAGTCTACTGTACCCATAGTCTACTGTTATACTGTACCCATAGTCTACTGTTATACTGTACCCATCGTGTTATACTGTACCATAGTCTACTGTTGTACTGTAACCCAATAGTGTTATACTGTACCCATAGTCTACTGTTGTACTGTACCCATAGTCTACTGTTGTACTGTACCCATAGTCTACTGTTATACTGTACCATAGTGTTATACTGTACCCATAGTCTACTGTTGTACTGTACCCATAGTCTGCTGTATACGTACCCATAGTCTACGTACCCATAGTCTACTGTTATACTGTACCCATAGTCTACTGTTGTACTGTACCCCATAGTCTACTGTGTACTGTACCCATAGTCTACTGTTATACTGGTACCCATAGTCTACTGTATGTACTGTAACCATAGCCTTCACTGTTATACTGTACCCATAGTCTACTGTACCATAGTCTACTGTTATACTGTACCCATAGTCTACTGTTATACTGTACCCATAGTGTTATACTGTACCCATAGTCTACTGTTGTACTGTACCCATAGTCTACTGTACCCATAGTCTACTGTTGTACTGTACCCATAGGCTACTGTTATACTGTACCCATAGTCTACTGTTATACTGTACCCATAGTCTACTGTTATACTGTACCCATAGTCTACTGTTATACTGTACCCATAGTCTACTGTTGTACTGTACCCATAGTCTACTGTTGTAATGTACCCATAGTCTACTGTACCCATAGTGTACTGTTATACTGTACCCATAGTCTACTGTTATACTGTACCCATAGTCTACTGTTATACTGTACCGATAGTGTTATACTGTACCCATAGTCTACTGTACCCATAGTCTACTGTTATACTGTACCCATAGTGTTATACTGTACCCATAGTCTACTGTTATACTGTACCGATAGTGTTATACTGTACCCATAGTCTACTGTACCCATAGTCTACTGTTGTACTGTACCCATAGTCTACTGTTATACTGTACCCATAGTCTACTGTTATACTGTACCCATAGTGTTATACTGTACCCATAGTCTACTGTTATACTGTACCCATAGTCTACTGTTATACTGTACCCATAGTCTACTGTTATACTGTACCCATAGTCTACTGTTGTACTGTACCCATAGTCTACTGTTATACTGTACCCATAGTCTACTGTTGTACTGTACCCATAGTCTACTGTTGTAATGTACCCATAGTCTACTGTTGTACTGTACCCATAGTCTACTGTTATACTGTACCCATAGTCTACTGTTATACTGTACCCATAGTCTATGTTATACTGTACCCATAGTGTTTATACTGTACCAATAGTCTCTTACCCATAGTCTACTGTTATACTGTACCCTAGCTAGACTGTTATACTGTACCCATAGTGTTATACTGTACCCATAGTCTACTGTTGTACTGTACCCATAGTGTTATACTGTACCCATAGTCTACTGTTGTACTGTACCCATAGTCTACTGTTGTACTGTACCCATAGTCTACTGTTATACTGTACCCATAGTGTTATACTGTACCCATAGTCTACTGTTGTACTGTACCCATAGTCTGCTGTTATACTGTACCCATAGTCTACTGTACCCATAGTCTACTGTTATACTGTACCCATAGTCTACTGTTGTACTGTACCCATAGTCTACTGTTGTACTGTACCCATAGTCTACTGTTATACTGTACCCATAGTCTACTGTTGTACTGTACCCATAGCCTACTGTTATACTGTACCCATAGTCTACTGTACCCATAGTCTACTGTTATACTGTACCCATAGTCTACTGTTATACTGTACCCATAGTGTTATACTGTACCCATAGTCTACTGTTGTACTGTACCCATAGTCTACTGTACCCATATCTACTGTTGTACTGTACCCATAGGCTACTGTTATACTGTACCCATAGTCTACTGTTATACTGTACCATAGTCTTACTGTTATTACTGTACCCTAGTCTACTGTTATACTGTACATAGTCTACTGTTGTACTGTACCATAGTTTACTGTTTGTAAGTACCATAGTCTACTGTACCCATAGTGTACTGTTATACTGTACCCATAGTATCTTTTTATACTGTACCCATAGTCTACTGTTATACTGTACCGATAGTGTTATACTGTACCCCATAGTCTACTGTACCCATAGTCTACTGTTATACTGTACCCATAGTGTTATACTTTACCCATAGTCTACTGTTATACTGTACCGATAGTGTTATACTGTACCCATAGTCTACTGTACCCATAGTCTACTGTTGTACTGTACCCATAGTCTACTGTTATACTGTACCCATAGTCTACTGTTATACTGTACCCATAGTCTACTGTTATACTGTACCCATAGTGTTATACTGTACCCATAGTCTACTGTTATACTGTACCCATAGTCTACTGTATATGTACCCATGGTCTACTGTTATACTGTACCATAGTCTACTGTTGTACTGTACCCATAGTCTACTGTTATACTGTACCCATAGTCTACTGTTGTACTGTACCCATAGTCTACTGTTGTAATGTACCCATAGTCTACTGTTGTACTGTACCCATAGTCTACTGTTATACTGTACCCATAGTCTACTGTTATACTGTACCCATAGTCTACTGTTATACTGTACCCATAGTCTACTGTTATACTGTACCCATAGTGTTATACTGTACCCATAGTCTACTGTACCCATAGTCTACTGTTATACTGTACCCATAGTCTACTGTTATACTGTACCCATAGTGTTATACTGTACCCATAGTCTACTGTTGTACTGTACCCATAGTGTTATACTGTACCCATAGTCTACTGTTGTACTGTACCCATAGTCTACTGTTGTACTGTACCCATAGTCTACTGTTATACTGTACCCATAGTGTTATACTGTACCCATAGTCTACTGTTGTACTGTACCCATAGTCTGCTGTTATACTGTACCCATAGTCTACTGTACCCATAGTCTACTGTTATACTGTACCCATAGTCTACTGTTGTACTGTACCCATAGTCTACTGTTATACTGTACCCATAGTCTACTGTTATACTGTACCCATAGTCTACTGTTGTACTGTACCCATAGTCTACTGTTGTACTGTACCCATAGTCTACTGTTATACTGTACCCATAGTCTACTGTTATACTGTACCCATAGTCTACTGTTATACTGTACCCATAGTCTACTGTTGTACTGTACCCATAGTCTACTGTTATACTGTACCCATAGTCTACTGTTATACTGTACCCATAGTCTACTGTTATACTGTACCCATAGTCTACTGTTGTACTGTACCCATAGCCTACTGTTATACTGTACCCATAGTCTACTGTACCCATAGTCTACTGTTATACTGTACCCATAGTCTACTGTTATACTGTACCCATAGTCTACTGTTCTACTGTACCCATAGTGTTATACTGTACCCAATAGTCTACTGTTGTACTGTACCCATAGTCTACTGTACCCCATAGTCTACTGTTATACTGTACCCATAGTCTACTGTTATACTGTACCCATAGTCTACTGTTATACTGTACCCATAGTCTACTGTTGTACTGTACCCATAGTCTACTGTTGTAATGTACCCATAGTCTACTGTACCCATAGTCTACTGTTATACTGTACCCATAGTCTACTGTTATACTGTACCCATAGTCTACTGTTGTACTGTACCCATAGTCTACTGTACCCATAGTCTACTGTTATACTGTACCCATAGTCTACTGTTATACTGTACCCATAGTCTACTGTTGTACTGTACCCATAGTCTACTGTACCCATAGTCTACTGTTATACTGTACCCATAGTCTACTGTTATACTGTACCCATAGTCTACTGTTATACTGTACCCATAGTCTACTGTTGTACTGTACCCATAGTCTACTGTTGTACTGTACCCATAGTCTACTGTTATACTGTACCCATAGTCTACTGTTATACTGTACCCATAGTCTACTGTTATACTGTACCCATAGTCTACTGTTGTACTGTACCCATAGTCTACTGTTGTACTGTACCCATAGTCTACTGTTATACTGTACCCATAGTCTACTGTTATACTGTACCCATAGTCTACTGTTATACTGTACCCATAGTCTACTGTACCCATAGTCTACTGTTGTACTGTACCCATAGTCTACTGTTATACTGTACCCATAGTCTACTGTTATACTGTACCCATAGTCTACTGTTGTACTGTACCCATAGTCTACTGTTATACTGTACCCATAGTCTACTGTTATACTGTACCCATAGTCTACTGTTGTACTGTACCCATAGTCTACTGTTATACTGTACCGATAGTCTACTGTTATACTGTACCCATGGTCTACTGTACCCATAGTCTACTGTTGTACTGTACCCATAGTCTACTGTTGTACTGTACCCATAGTCTACTGTTATACTGTACCCATAGTCTACTGTTGTACTGTACCCATAGTCTACTGTTGTACTGTACCCATAGTCTACTGTTATACTGTACCCATAGCCTACTGTTATACTGTACCCATAGTCTACTGTACCCATAGTCTACTGTTATACTGTACCCATAGTCTACTGTACCCATAGTCTACTGTTGTACTGTACCCATAGTCTACTGTTGTAATGTACCCATAGTCTACTGTTGTACTGTACCCATAGTCTACTGTTATACTGTACCCATAGCCTACTGTTATACTGTACCCATAGTCTACTGTTGTACTGTACCCATAGTCTACTGTTATACTGTACCCATAGTCTACTGTTATACTGTACCCATAGTCTACTGTTGTACTGTACCCATAGTCTACATTTATACTGTACCCATAGTCTACTGTTATACTGTACCCATAGTCTACTGTACCCATAGTCTACTGTTATACTGTACCCATAGTCTACTGTTGTACTGTACCCATAGTCTACTGTTGTACTGTACCCATAGTCTACTGTTATACTGTACCCATAGCCTACTGTTATACTGTACCCATAGTCTACTGTACCCATAGTCTACTGTTATACTGTACCCATAGTCTACTGTTGTACTGTACCCATAGTCTACTGTTGTACTGTACCCATAGTCTACTGTTGTACTGTACCCATAGTCTACTGTTATACTGTACCCATAGTCTACTGTTGTACTGTACCCATAGTCTACTGTTGTACTGTACCCATAGTTTACTGTTGTACTGTACCCATAGTCTACTGTTGTACTGTACCCATAGTCTACTGTTATACTGTACCCATAGTCTACTGTTATACTGTACCCATAGTCTACTGTTGTACTGTACCCATAGTCTACTGTTATACTGTACCCATAGTCTACTGTTATACTGTACCCATAGTCTACTGTTGTACTGTACCCATAGTCTACTGTTATACTGTACCCATAGTCTACTGTATACTGTACCCATAGTCTACTGTTATACTGTACCCATAGTCTACTGTACCCATAGTCTACTGTTATACTGTACCCATAGTCTACTGTTATACTGTACCCATAGTCTACTGTTGTACTGTACCCATAGTCTACTGTTATACTGTACCCATAGTCTACTGTTGTACTGTACCCATAGTCTACTGTTGTACTGTACCCATAGTCTACTGTTATACTGTACCCATAGTCTACTGTTATACTGTACCCATAGTCTACTGTTATACTGTACCCATAGTCTACTGTACCCATAGTCTACTGTTGTACTGTACCCATAGTCTACTGTTATACTGTACCCATAGTCTACTGTTATACTGTACCCATAGTCTACTGTACCCATAGTCTACTGTACCCATAGCCTACTGTTATACTGTACCCATAGTCTACTGTACCCATAGTATACTGTACCCATAGTCTCCCTGTCGGACTGTATAGAGTTTGTCTCCCTGTCTGACTGTATAGAGGTTGGCTCCCTGTCTGACTGTATAGGGGTTGGCTCCCTGTCTGACTGTATAGGGGTTGGCTCCCTGTCTGACTGTATAGGGGTTGGCTCCCTGTCTGACTGTATAGGGGTTGGCTCCCTGTCTGACTGTATAGGGGTTGGCTCCCTGTCGGACTGTATAGGGGTTGGCTCCCTGTCTGACTGTATAGGGGTTGGCTCCCTGTCTGACTGTATAGGGGTTGGCTCCCTGTCTGACTGTATAGGGGTTGGCTCCCTGTCTGACTGTATAGGGGTTGGCTCCCTGTCTGACTGTATAGGGGTTGGCTCCCTGTCGGACTGTATAGGGGTTGGCTCCCTGTCAGACTGTATAGAGGTTGGCTCCCTGTCTGACTGTATAGAGCTTGGCTCCCTGATGGACTGTATAGGGGTTGGCTCCCTTTCGGACTGTATAGAGGTTGGCTCCCTGTCTGACTGTATAGAGGTTGGCTCCCTGTCTGACTGTATAGGGGTTGGCTCCCTGTCTGACTGTATAGGGGTTGGCTCCCTGTCTGACTGTATAGGGGTTGGCTCCCTGTCGGACTCTATAGGGGTTGGCTCCCTGTCGGACTCTATAGGGTTTGCCTTTCACTGATTGCCCTGCATTTCTGTACCGTGTTTGGCACTAAAATATTGGATATGATTTATAAGAGATTCTAACGGCATCACACCTGCTCATGACAAGTCTTACAACACGTTATAATTGGATCATGAATTAAACGAGCAGGCGTCGAGTTAAGTGTTATAAAGTATTCTATTATTTTCTATGGCTCTATAAAGTTATATTTAGATCTATTCTGTTATGATCGGCTATATCCGACCCAGTACCTCCTTGACAGCTTTGAGAACTGTTTGATTAGGTAAATTATATCCAATTGTCAATCAGTCACACATTCTGTCCTCTTCAGGACACTTGACTGACGTGCCCACTATGATTCGCTAATAATACACCGAGACCAATCAGGAGAGGGCATTGTAGAAGGTAATAGGATTCTATCTGAGGATGTGGATTAGGAATATGGAGAGACGATCCTCATCAATACGCAGAGTGGAAATCAAAGTTTGTCTCCTGTCTCTCTGTCTTCTCTCTCTATCTGTCTCTGTCTCTTCACTCTGTAGCTCTCTCTGTCTCCTCTCTACTGTCTCCCCTCTCTCTGTTTCTCTCTCTCTCTCTTTCGGTCTCCTCTCTCTCGCTGTATCTCTCACGGTCTCTGTCTCGTTACTCTGTATCTCTCTCTGTCTCCTCTCTCTGTCTCATCTCTCTGTATCATTTCAATTCAAAGGGGCTTTATTGGCATGGGGAAACATATGTTAACATTGCCAAAGCAAGTGAAATAGATCATGAACAAAAGTGAAATAAACAATAAAAATGAACAGTAAACATTACACTCACAAAAGTTCCAAAAGAATAAAGACATTTCAAATGTCATATTATGTCTATATACAGTGTTGCAACGATGTGCAAATGGTTAAAGTACAAAAGGTAAAATAAATAAGCATAAATATAGGTTGTATTTACAATGGTGTTTGTTCTTCACTGGTTGCCCTTTTCTTGTGGTCACACATCTTGCTGCTGTGATAGCACACTGTGGTGTTTCACCCAGTAGATATGGGAGTTTATCAAAATCGGGTTTGTTTTGTAATTTGTGGGTCTGTGTAATCTGAGAGAAATATGTGTCTCTAATATGGTCATACATTTGGCAGGAGGTTCGGAAGTGCGACTCAGTTTCCACCTCGTTTTGTGGGCAGTGTGCACATAGCCTGTCTTCTCTTGAGAGCCAGGTCTGCCTACGGCGGCCTTTCTCAATAGCAAGGCTATGCTCACTGAGTCTGTACATAGTCAAAGCTTTCCTTATGTGTGGATCAGTCACAGTGGTCAGGTATTCTGCCACTGTGTACTCTCGGTTTATTGCCAAATAGCATTCTAGTTTGCTCTGTTTTGTTTGTTAATTCTTTCCAATGTGTCAAGTAATTATATTTTTGTTTTCTCATGATTTGGTTGGGTCTAATTCTGTTGCTGTCCTGGAGCTCTGTGGGGTCTGTTTGTGTTTGTGAACAGAGCCCCAGGACCAGCTTGCTTAGGGGACTCTTCTCCAGGTTCATCTCTCTGTAGGTGATGGATTTGTTATGGAAGGTTTAGGAATCACTTCCTTTTAGGTGGTTGTAGAATTTAACGGCTCTTTTCTGGATTTTGGTAATTAGCGGGAATTGGCCTAATTCTTCTCTGCATGCATTATTTGGTGTTTTACGTTGTACATGGAGGATAATTTTGCAGAATTCTGCACGTAGAGTCTCAATTTGGTGTTTGTCTCATTTTGTTAATTCTTGGTTGGTGAGCGGACCCCAGACCTCACAACCATAAATGGCAGTGGGTTCTATAACTGATTCAAGTATTGTTTTTGCCAGATACTAATTGGTATGTCAAGTTTTATGTTCCTGTATCTTGCTCTGTCTCCTCTCTCTCTGTCTCTGTCTCTTTTCTATGTATCTCTAACTCTGTATCTCTCTGTATCTATCTCCTTCTATCTCTCTCTGAAAGTCTCTGTCTCCTCTCTGTATGTCTTTCTTTGTTTCTCTCTGTCTCCTCTCTCTCTGTATTTCATATATCTCTCTATCTCTCTTTGTATCTCCCACTGTATCTCTCTTTATCTCATTCTCTTTCTCTCTCAATATTGTGTTCAGCCCACATAATAGACCCAGTATCCTAAACCATGAGGTGTAATATAATAGACCCAGTATCCTAAACCATGAGGTGTAATATAACAGACCCAGTGTCCTAAACCATGTAGACCCAGTATCCTAAACCATGAGGTGTAATATAACAGACCCAGTATCCTAAACCATGTAGACCCAGTATCCTAAACCATGAGGTGTAATATAACAGACCCAGTGTCCTAAACCATGAGGTGTAATATAACAGACCCAGTGTCCTAAACCATGAGGTGTAATATAACAGACCCAGTATCCTAAACCATGTAGACCCAGTATCCTAAACCATGAGGTGTAATATAACAGACCCAGTATCCTAAACCATGAGGTGTAATATAACAGACCCAGTATCCTAAACCATGAGGTGTAATATAACAGACCCAGTATCCTAAACCATGTAGACCCAGTATCCTAAACCATGAGGTGTAATATAACAGACCCAGTATCCTAAACCATGAGGTGTAATATAACAGACCCAGTATCCTAAACCATGAGGTGTAATATAACAGACCCAGTATCCTAAACTATGTAGACCCAGTATCCTAAACCATGAGGTGTAATATAACAGACCCAGTGTCCTAAACCATGAGGTGTAATATAACAGACCCAGTATCCTAACATGCTATCTCTGCCCTGGACGGATTGTGTAATAGCTAGCTACGCTGTGCTGCTGTGTTGTTGCTTCAAGGAAAGACTTTATATGACCCCGGCACTGCTTCTGCCCAATTCGACCACGCTCCATGAAATGCAGGGTTAACGAGCATGTCTCCTCCATGCATTTCTATACCCATCTATACCCTCTACACCCTTCTATACCACTCTATACCCTCTATATACACCTCTATACCCTCTATATACACCTATATACCCTCTATATACACCTCTATACCCTCTATATACACCTCTATACCCTCTATATACACCTCTATACCCTCTATACCCTCTATATCCTCTGTATCCTTCTATATACACCTCTATACCCTCTATATACACCTCTATACCCTCTATACCCTCTATACCCTCTATATCCCATCTATACCCTCTATATACCCTCTATATACACCTCTATACCCTCTATATACACCTCTATACCCTCTATACCCTCTATACCCCTCTATACCCTCTATACCCTTCTATATCCCACAATACCCCTCTATATACACCTCTATACCACTCTATACTTTTCTATACCACTCTATATCCCTCTATATCCCATCTATACCCTCTATACCCCTCTATACCCTCTATACCCTCTATATACACCTCTATACCCTCTATACCCTTCTATACCCCTCTATATCCCTCTATACCCCTCTATACCCCTCTATACCCTCTATACCCTCTATACCCTCAATATACACCTCTATACCCTCTATACCCCTCTATACCACTCTATATCCTCTATACCCTCTATACCCTTCTATACCACTCAATATCCTCTGTATCCCTCTATACCCTCTATACCCCTCTATATACACCTCTATACCCTCTATACCACTCTATATACACCTCTATACCCTCTATACCCTCTATACCCTTCTATACCACTCTATATCCTCTATACCCCTCTATATACTCCTCTATATCCTCTATACCCCTCTATATACTCCTCTTTACACTCTATACCCTCTATACCCTTCTATACCCTCTATATACTCCTCTGTACACTCTATATCCTCTATACCCCTCTATATATCCCTCTTTACCCCTCTATATATCCCTCTATACTCCTCTGTACACTCTATACACCACTGTACACCACTGTACACTCTACAGTTGAAGTCGGAAATGTACATACACTTAGGCTGGAGTCATTATAACTCGTTTTTCAACCACTCCACAAATTTCTTGTTAACAAACTATAGTTTTTCGCAAGTCGGTTCGGACATCTACTTTGTGCATGACACAAGTAATTTTTCAACAAATGTTTACATTATTTCACTTATAATTCACTGTATCACAATTCCAGTGGGTCAGAAGTTTACATGCACTAACTTGGCTGTGCTTTTAAACAGCTTGGAAAATTCTAGAAAATTATGTCATGGCTTTAGAAGCTTCTGATAGGCTAATTGACATCATTTGAGTCAATTGGAGGTGTACCTGTGGATGTATTTCAAGGCCTACCTTCAAACTCAGTGTCTCTTTGCTTGACATAATGGAAAAATCAAAAGAAATCAGCCAAGAACTCAGAAAGAAATTGTAGACCTCCACAAGTCTGGTTCATCCTTGGGAGCGATTTCCAAATGCCTGAAGGTACCACATTCATCTGTACAAACATTAGTACGCAAGTATAAACACCATGAGATCACGCAGCCGTCATACCGCTCAGGAAGGAGACACGTTCTGCCTCCTAGAGATTAACGTACTTTGGTGCGAAAAGTGCAAATCTATCCCAGAGCAACAGCAAAGGACCTTTTGAAGATGCTGGAGGAAACAGGTACGAAGTCTCTATATCCACATTAAAACGTGTCCTATATCGACATAACCTGAAAGGCCGCTTAGCAAGGAAGAAGCCACTGCTCCAAAACCGCCATTAAAAAAGCCAGGCTACGGTTTGCAACTGCACATGGGGACAAAGATCGTACTTTTTGGAGAAATGTCCTCTGGTCTGATGAAACAAAAATAGAACTGTTTGGCCATAATGACCAACATTATGATTGGAGGAAAAAAGGGGAGGCTTGCAAGCTAAAAAACACCATCCCAACCGTGAAGCAAGGGGGTGACAGCATCATGTTGTGGGGGTGCTTTGCTGCAGAAGGGACTTGTGCACTTCACAAAATAGATGGCATTATGTATTGGTATTGTGAAAAAAGGAGTTTAAATGTATTTGGTTAAGGTGCATGTAAACTTCTATATCCTCTATACCCCGCTGTACACTCTATATCCTCTATACCCCTCTATATATACTTTGTATCCTCTATACCCCTCTATATATACTATGTATCCTCTATACACCTCTGTACACTCTATATATATATCCTCAAGACCCCTCTATATATCCTCTATACCCCTCTATATATCCTCTATAGATCCTCTATATAACCTCTATAGATCCTCTATATATCCTCTATACCCCTCTATATATCCTCTGTACACTATATCCTCTATATATCCTCTATACTCCTCCATAGAGGTATAGAGGGGTATGTTTGTTGTCGAATGCTGAAACCTGAACTAAAGACCTCGGTTTAAAAGCTGACAGTGTTTTTATATACTTTAATTTTATTTTGAATCCTGCGGCTCTGTTGAGCTAAATTGCTGTGAGTGCTGCTATCTGTCCTGGGATCCTACCAGATTCCGTATAGGGGGAGAGACACGAAAGCCCAGCTAGCCTAGCTGGCTCGGCGGTCTCAAATGGAGGCCGCTATTGAACGTTTCCAATGTTGCAGGAGCTGCGTTTACTTTGCTTTGTTCCGGGACAATGTGGACAACGTTGACTTTCAGTGTAGCAACTGCTTGCTTGTGGAGGACTACAGGAGCGAAGTAGCTACTCTTAGCAAGCAAGTAGCAAACCTACATAATCTACTGGGGAACCCACGCCCACCTACTTTTTATTTTTCTTCCACCCCAATAGCCGGACGCCGCTCTGGTCTGGTGGAAGTTTCCCAGCCGCATCGGCACAGCCGACTGGCCGGTGTTAGGCAGGGTTCCATCGCCAAAGGGGTCTCCCCCCTTCCCTGGAGAACGGCGCTGATCTCGACCCAACCAGCCATGGAGGTACGTCACTCGCCGTGGAAGTCGAAGAAGGTGTCCTCTGGCAACAGGGGTCTCCATGGAGATGTTGAGACACAGACCAAAAACAGCTTTGCCACCCTGGATCCAGAGGTTCCGGAGCCTTTGTCCGTGGTGGCTTCCCAATCAAGATCAGATCCGGAGGTACCTGCGTCTTCATCCTCGGCTCTGTCTCCCTCTCCGGTGGCTTCTACCTCGGGTTCAGATCCTCAGAGCTCCCAGCCTCACCAGACCTTGTGGCTGCCTGAGAGACCGGCCCATTAAACATCACCAGCTGTCATCATGTCTTTATAAAATCACAAATAGCGATTAAATAATCACTTACTTTTTGAAAATCTTCCTCTGTTTGCAATCCCAAGGGTCCCAACTACAACATGCATGGTCGTTTTGTTAGATAAAATCCTTCTTTATATCCCAAAAAGACAGTTTAGTTGGTTCAATTGATTTCAGTTCAATTGATTTCGTTCAACATGCAGACAAAGGAATCCTAAAAGCTACCGCAAAAATGTGTTAAAACATGTCAAACTACGTTTCTATCTAATCCTCAGATACCATAAAATGTAAATAAACTATAATATTTCATACGGAAAGAAGTATGTTCAATAGTAAAGTAAAATTAGCAAGTGTGCCCACAGACTGATTCTATATCCTCTATACCCTTTTATATCCTCTGTCCCCTCTTTACCCACTACACCGCTCTATCACCACTATACCCCTATATATCCTATATATCCTCTATACCCCGTTATATCCTCTGTCCCCTTCTTTAACCACTACACCGCTCTATCACCACTATACCCCTATATATCCTATATATCCTCTATACCCCGTTATATCCCTCTATACTCCTCTATATCCTCTTTACCCCTCTATACCCTTTATATCCTCTATACCTACTATACCCTCTACAGTGCCTTGCAAAAGTATTCATCCGCCTTGCATTACAACCTGCAATTTAATGTAATGGACATAGACAAAATAGTCCAAAATTAGTGAAGTGAAATGAAAACAATAACTTGTTTCAAAATATGGTAAAAAAAAAAATTATATGGAAAAGTCGTGCGTGCATATGTATTTACCCCCTTTGCTATGAAGCCCCTAAAGAAGATCTGGTGTAACCAATTACCTCCAGAAATCACATAATTAGTTAAATAAAGTCCACATGTGTGCAATCTAAGTGGCACATGATTCATCACATGATCTCAGTATATATACACCTGTTCTGAAAGGCCCCAGACCACTAAGCAAGGGGCACCATTTTATATTTACATTTACATCATTTAGCAGACGCTCTTATCCAGAGCGACTTACAAATTAGTGCATTCACCTTATGATATCCAGTGAAACAACCATTTTACAATAGTTTTTTTTTGGGGGGGGGGTAGAAGGATTACTTTATCCTATCCCAGGTATTCCTAAAAGAGGTAGGGTTTCAGGTGTCTCCGGAAGGTGGTGATTGACTCCGCTGTCCTGGCATCGTGAGGGAGCTTGTTCCAACATTGGGGTGCCAGAGTAGCGAACAGTTTTGACTGGGCTGAGCGGGAACTGTGCTTCTGCAGAGGTAGGGAGGCGAGCAGGCCAGAGGTGGATGAACGCAGTGCCCTTCTTTGGGTGTAGGGACTGATCAGAGCCTGAAGGTAAGGAGGTGCCTTTCCCCTCACAGCTCCGTAGGCAAGCACCATGGTCTTGTAGCAGATGCGAGCTTCAACTGGAAGCCAGTGGAGTGTGCGGAGGAGCGGGGTGACGTGAGAGAACTTGGGAAGGTTGAACACCAGACGGGCTGCGGCGTTCTGGATGAGTTGTAAGGGTTTAATGGCACAGGCAGGGAGCCCCGCCAACAGGGAGTTGCAGTAATCCAGACGGGAGATGACAAGTGCCTGGATTAGGATCTGCGCCGCTTCCTGTGTAAGGCAGGGTCGTACTCTGCGAATGTTGTATAGCATGAACCTACAGGATTGGGTCACCGCCTTGATGTTAGTGGAGAACGACAGGGTGTTGTCCAGGGTCACGCCAAGGCTCTTAGCACTCTGGGAGGAGGACACAATGGAGTTGTCGACCGTGATGGCGAGATCATGGAACGGGCAGTCCTTCCCCGGGAGGAAGAGCAGCTCCGTCTTGCCAAGGTTCAGCTTGAGGTGGTGATCCGTCATCCACACTGATATGTCTGCCAGACATGCAGAGATGCAATTCGCCACCTGGTTATCAGAAGGGAGAAAGGAGAAGATTAATTGTGTGTCGTCTGCGTAGCAATGATAGGAGAGACCATGTGAGGATATGACCGAGCCAAGTAACTTGGTGTATAGCGAGAATAGGAGAGGGCCTAGAACTGAGCCCTGGGGGACACCAGTGGTGAGAGCACGTGGTGCGGAGACAGATTCTCGCCACGCCACCTGGTAGGAGCGACCTGTCAGGTAGGACGCAATCCAAGAGTGAGCCTCACCGGAGATGCCCAACTCGGAGAGGGTGGAGAGGAGGATCTGATGGTTCACAGTATCAAAGGCAGCAGATGGGTCTAGAAGATAGGTCTAGAAGGATGAGAGCAGAGGAGAGAGAGTTAGCTTTAGCAGTCGGAGAGCCTCCGTGACACAGAGAAGAGCGGTCTCAGTTGAATGGCCAGTCTTGAAACCTGACTGATTTGGATCAAGAAGGTCATTCTGAGAGAGATAGCAAGAGAGCTGGCCAAGGACGGCACGCTCAAGAGTTTTGGAGAGAAAAGAAAGAAGGGATACTGGTCTGTAGTTGTTGACATCGGAGGGATCGAGTGTAGGTTTTTTGAGAAGGGGTGCAACTCTCGCTCTCTTGAAGACGGAAGGGACGTAGCCAGCGGTCAAGGATGAGTTGATGAGCGAGGTGAGGTAGGGGAGAAGGTCTCTGGAAATGGTCTGGAGAAGAGAGGAGGGGATAGGGTCAAGCGGGCAGGTTGTTGGGCGGCCGGCCGTCACAAGTCGCAAGATTTCATCTGGAGAGAGAGGGGAGAAAGAGGTCAAAACATAGGTTAGGGCAACGTGAGCAGGACCAGCGGTGTTGTTTGACTTAACAAACGAAGATCGAATGTCGTCAACCTTTTCAAAATGGTTGACGAAGTCATCCGCAGAGAGGGAGGGGGAGGAGGATTCAGGAGGGAGGAGAAGGTGGCAAAGAGCTTCCTAGGGTTAGAGGCAGATGCTTGGAATTTAGAGTGGTAGAAAGTGGCTTTAGCAGCATAAACAGAGGAAGAAAATGTAGAGAGGAGGGAGTGAAAAGATGCCAGGTCCGCAGGGAGGCTAGTTTTCCTCCATTTCCGCTCGGCTGCCCGGAGCCCTGCACCACCAAGCAAGCGGCACCATGAAGACCAAAGAGCTCTCCAAACAGGTCAGGGACAAAGTTGTGTAGAAGTACAGATCAGGGTTGGGTTATAAAGAAATATCAGAAACTTTGAACATCCGACAGAGCACCATTAAATCCATTATTAAAATTTTTTAAGAATATGGCACCAGAACAAACTTGCCAAGTGAGGGCCGCCCACCAAAACTCACGGACCAGGCAAGGAGGGCATTAATCAGAGAGGCAACAAAGAGACCAATGATTACCCTGAAGGAGCTGCAAAGCTTCACAGCGAGATTGGAGCATCTGTCCATAGGACCACTTTAAGCCACATACTCCACAGAGCTGGGATTTACGGAAGAGTGGCCAGAAAAAAGCCATTGCTTAAAGAAGAAAATAAGCAAACATGTTTTGTGTTCGCCAAAAGGCATGTGGGAGACTCCTCAAACACATGGAAGAAGGTACTCTGGTCAGATGAGACTAAAATTGAGCTTTTTGGCCATCAAGGAAATTGCTATGTCTGGCGCAAACCCAACACCTCTCATCACCCCGAGGATACCATCCCCACATTGAAGCATGGTGGTGGCAGCATCAAGCTGTGGGGATGTTTTTCATTGGTAGGGACTGGGAAACTGGTCAGAATTGAAGAAATGATGGATGGTGCAAAATACATGGAAATTCTTGAGGGAAACCTCTTTCAGTCTTCCAAAGATTTGAGACTGAGACAGAGGTTCACCTTCCAGCACGACAATGACCCTAAGAATACTGCTAAAGCAACACTTGAGTGGTTTAAGGGGAAACATTTAACTGTCTTGGAATGGCCAAGTCAAAGCCCAGACCTCAATCCAATTGAGAATCTGTGGTATGACTTAACGGCATCTGCCTGAAAACCTGCCAACAGTACATGAAAACCCCTTGCAAACTTACTAAACCGACTCCGCTCTTTCCTGATTTGATCATCCGTAATAAACGGAGGCAAATTTGCAACTACCACCCGTGTTGAAGGGGTAGAAAGAGACGAAACTGTCACCAACACATCCCTTACAAATATTCCACTAGCAATTAGCCTTCCAACCAAAGTTGCTCTTTTCATGAACACAACTACAGCTTTGTTCATTCTGGAAGCGGAATGTATAAATTCAGCTCCTACCTGTTCACCGACTGTGAGCAGAACCTCCTCCACTTTAACTCAATTCTCAGGATCACACCTGAATTCATGCCGTATCGACAGCGTCTCCTCCGTGCTAGGCTGAGAAGCCATCGCGCACACCACACCTTCCAAACCCTAACTCTGTCCTCTTCCACCCTAACATTGAAAGAACCTGTGGATACCGCTAAAACAAATAGTGTGTTAACCCTCCACCATAGAAAATAAAATGTAAAGAAAAGACCAAGGACAGAATAAAGAAAGTTAGTTAGGACAGAGCCCTCCACACCAAACACTCAAACTCCAAAAAACTCCCAGCATGCACTGCGAGAGAGAGAGAGAGAGAGAGAGCGAGAGAGAGATACAGAGCAGAAAGAGAGAGATACAGAGCAGAGAGAGATACAGAGCAGAGAGAGAGATAGCGAGAGATACAGAGCAGAGACAGAGAGATACAGAGCAGAGAGAGAGATACAGAGCAGAGACAGAGAGAGAGCGAGAGAGACAGAGCATTGAGAGAGAGAGAGAGAGAGCGATACAGAGCAGAGAGAGAGATGCAGAGAGAGAGAGAGAGAGAGAGCGAGAGCTACAGAGCACAGAGAGAGAGAGAGCAAGAGAGACAGAGCATCGAGAGAGAGAGAGAGAGAGAGAGAGAGAGCGGGCATAGAGAGACAGAGCGAGAGAGACAGAGCATTGAGAGAGAGAAAGAGAGAGAGAGCGGGCATAGAGAGACAGAGCATCGAGAGAGAGAGAGAGAGCGGGCATAGAGAGACAGAGCGAGAGAGACAGAGCATTGAGAGAGAGAGAGAGAGAGATAAAGCAAATTAAATAAAGTGAATTGAATTGAAAAAAAAATTGAGAGAGAGCGGGCATAGAGAGACAGAGCATCGAGAGAGAGAGAGCATAGAGAGACAGAGCGAGAGAGACAGAGCATCGAGAGAGAGAGAGTATAGAGAGACAGAACGAGAGAGACCATATAGGCCTAATTCCCAAAGTGACTCCAGATGATGTGTGTGCATATCTTAGAATGTCGTGTGTCCAAGTCTAGTAGTTTGTGTAATTCAGCTTCTGTATTGTCGGTCTGAAAGGAGTAAAGACCGTTTTTGTTTTTTTTCTGAAGCAACAACCATCTTATTAATATCTTGTACTGTACCCACACTCTTCCCACAACCTAATTAAATGTTCTGGGAACCTTGAAAGAACTCAGGTAGGCTGTTCTGTTAAAATTCTTGCAACATCAAATGAATGTTTTGTGTACCCTGATACAATTATTATCTAAATGTCAGCACAACTGGACAGTTTTAGAGTTTGGGAACCTCTTGTTATATCCCCACAATGTTTCCACAACCTAAAGAAATGTTTTTGGAACTTTCAAATAACATAAAAAAAAATGTGTCCTGGTAACATTTGTGTAACATTGGGTAAATGTATTTTGTTCCCTACAATAAACATTGTACAATAATTCGTACAACTGCACTGCTTTTGTGTTTTGGGAACATATCTTTTGTGATGTCCCCAAAATGGCTTTTCCAGACTGTTCCCACAACCTAATGAAACATTCTGGGAACCTTTAATTAACAGATTAAATGTGTTCTAGGAATATTCTTGCAACATCAGGCGAATGTTTTATAAAAACATGCCATAATTATTAGCTCGACTGGACCGTTTTTTTTTTTTATGAGAATATTTGCAATAACCTAATGAATGTTCTGGGAACTTTCCAATGAAATCGTGTGGTTTGCTGGGTGGAGACTGGTAACCATCTGTTGTAGTCTGATAAATACCACATTCAGTTTCTCCTTTTAGGCATCTATCCCATTTCTCTCTTTCATTCTTTTTCTCATTCTCTCAATGTACATTTCCCTCTTTTTCTCTCAGTTTTTTAATGGATGGGTAAAAAAAGGTACAGTGGAGAATAAAGGGGTATAGAGGGGTATAGAGGGTATGGAGGGGTATAGAGGGGTATAGAGGGGTATAGAGGGGTATGGAGGGGTATAGAGGGGTATAGAGGGGTATAGAGGGGTATAGAGGGGTATGGAGGGGTATAGAGGGGTATAGAGGGGTATAGAGGGGTATAGAGGGGTATAGAGGGGTATGGAGGGTATGGAGGGGTATGGAGGGGTATAGAGGGGTATAGAGGGGTATAGAGGGGTATAGAGGGGTATGGAGGGTATAGAGGGGTATAGAGGGGTATGGAGGGGTATGGAGGGGTATGGAGGGGTATAGAGGGGTATAGAGGGGTATAGAGGGGTATAGAGGGGTATAGAGGGGAATAAAGGGGTATAGAGGGGTATAGAGGGGTATAGAGGGGGATAGAGGGTATAGAGGGTATGGAGGGGTATAGAGGGGTATAGAGGGGTATAGAGGGGTATAGAGGGGTATAGAGGGGTATAGAGGGTATAGAGGGGTATAGAGGGTATAGAGGGGTATAGAGGGGTATAGAGGGTATAGAGGGTATAGAGGGGTATAGAGGGGTATAGAGGGTATAGAGGGGTATAGAGGGTATAGAGGGGTATAGAGGGGTATAGAGGGGTATAGAGGGGTATAGAGGGTATAGAGGGGTATAGAGGGGTATAGAGGGGTATAGAGGGGTATAGAGGGGTATGGAGGGGTATGGAGGGGTATGGAGGGGTATGGAGGGGTATGGAGGGGTATGAGGGGTATAGAGGGGTAGAGGGGTATAGAGGGGGATAGAGGGGTATAGAGGGGTATAGAGGGGTATAGAGGGTATAGAGGGGTATAGAGGGGTATAGAGGGGTATAGAGGGGAATAAAGGGGTATAGAGGGGTATAGAGGGTATAGAGGGGTATAGAGGGGGATAGAGGGTATAGAGGGTATAGAGGGGTATAGAGGGGTATAGAGGGGTATAGAGGGGTATAGAGGGGTATAGAGGGGTATAGAGGGTATAGAGGGGTATAGAGGGTATAGAGGGGTATAGAGGGGTATAGAGGGGTATAGAGGGGTATAGAGGGGTATAGAGGGGTATAGAGGGTATAGAGGGGTATAGAGGGGTATAGAGGGGTATAGAGGGGTATAGAGGGGTATAGAGGGTATAGAGGGGTATAGTGGGGTATAGAGGGGTATAGAGGGTATAGAGGGTATAGAGGGGTATAGTGGGGTATAGAGGGGTATAGAGGGGTATAGAGGGGTATAGAGGGGTATAGAGGGGTATAGTGGGGTATGGAGGGTATAGAGGGGTATAGAGGGGTATAGAGGGGTATAGTGGGGTATAGAGGGGTATAGAGGGGTATAGAGGGGTATAGAGGGGTATAGAGGGTATAGAGGGGTATAGAGGGGTATAGAGGGGTATAGTGGGGTATAGAGGGGTATAGAGGGGTATAGAGGGGTATAGAGGGTATAGAGGGTATAGAGGGGTATAGAGGGGTATAGAGGGGTATAGAGGGTATAGAGGGTATAGAGGGTATAGAGGGGTATAGAGGGGTATAGAGGGGTATGGAGGGTATAGAGGGGTATAGAGGGGTATAGAGGGGTATAGAAGGGTATAGAGGGGTATAGAGGGATATAGAGGGGTATAGAGGGGTATAGAGGGGTATGGAGGGTATAGAGGGGTATAGAGGGGTATAGAGGGTATAGAGGGGTATAGAGGGGTATAGAGGGGTATAGAGGGGTATGGAGGGGTATGGAGGGGTATGGAGGGGTATAGAGGGGTATGGAGGGTATAGAGGGGTATGGAGGGGTATAGAGGGGTATAGAGGGTATAGAGGGGTATAGAGGGGTATAGAGGGGTATAGAGGGGATAGAGGGGTATAGAGGGTATAGAGGGGTATAGAGGGGTATAGAGGGTATAGAGGGGTATGGAGGGGTATGGAGGGGTATAGAGGGGTATAGAGGGGTATAGAGGGTATAGAGGGGTATAGAGGGGATAGAGGGGTATAGAGGGGTATAGAGGGGAATAGAGGGGTATAGAGGGGTATAGAGGGTATAGAGGGTATAGAGGGGTATAGAGGGGTATAGAGGGGTATAGAGGGGATAGAGGGGTATAGAGGGGTATAGAGGGGTATAGAGGGGTATAGAGGGGTATAGAGGGTATGGAGGGGTATAGAGGGGTATAGAGGGGTATGGAGGGTATAGAGGGGTATAGAGGGTATAGAGGGGTAAAGAGGGGTATGGAGGGTATAGAGGGGTATAGAGGGTATAGAGGGGTAAAGAGGGGTATGGAGAGGTATAGAGGGGTATAGAGGGGTATAGAGGGGTATAGTGGGGTATAGAGGGTATAGAGGGGTAAAGAGGGGTATGGAGAGGTATAGAGGGTATGGAGGGGTATAGAGGGTATAGTGGGGTATAGAGGGTATAGAGGGTATAGAGGGGTATAGAGGGGTATAGAGAGGTAAAGAGGGTATAGAGGGGTATAGAGGAGTATAGAGGGGTATAGAGGGGTATAGAGGGTATGGAGAGGTATAGTGGGGTATAGAGGGTAAAGAGGGTATGGAGGGGTATAGAGGAGTATAGAGGGGTATAGAGGGGTATAGAGGGGTATAGAGGGTATGGAGAGGTATAGAGGGGTATAGAGGGTATAGTGGGGTATAAAGGGGTATAGAGGGGTATAGAGGGGTATAGAGGGTATGGAGAGGTATAGAGGGGTATAGAGGGGTATAAAGGGGTATAGAGGGGTATAAAGGGGTATAGAGGGTATGGAGAGGTAAAGAGGGTATAGAGGGGTATAAAGGGGTATAGAGGGGTATAAAGGGGTATAGAGGGGTATAGAGGGGTATAAAGGGGTATAAAGGGGTATAGAGGGGTATAGAGGGTATGGAGAGGTAAAGAGGGTATAGAGGGGTATAAAGGGGTATAGAGGGGTATAGAGGGGTATAAAGGGGTATAGAGGGGTATAGAGGGGTATAGAGGGTATGGAGAGGTATAGAGGGGTATAGAGGGGTATAGAGGGGTATAAAGGGGTATAGAGGAGTATAGAGGGGTATAAAGGGGTATAGAGGGTATGGAGAGGTATAGAGGGTATAGTGGGGTATAGAGGGTATGGAGAGGTATAGAGGGTATAGTGGGGTATAGAGGGTATGGAGAGGTAAAGAGGGGTATAGAGGGTATGGAGAGGTAAAGAGGGTATAGAGGGGTATAGAGGAGTATAGAGGGGTATAGAGGGGTATAGAGGGTATAGTGGGGTATAGAGGGTATAGTGGGGTATAGAGGGTATGGAGAGGTATAGAGGGGTATAGAGGGTATGGAGAGGTATAGTGGGGTATAGAGGGTATAGAGGGGTATAGAGGGTATGGAGAGGTATAGTGGGGAATAGAGGGTATAGAGGGGTATAGAGGGTATAGAGGGGTATAGAGGGGTATAGAGGTGAATAGAGGGGAATAAAGGGGTATGGAGGGGTATAGAGGAGTATAGTATAGGTTCTTCTCTCCATGCATACCTTTGGTTGTTTTGTTGTGGCTTTGGCACTTGACATCTAATTTACTGACCTTCATGCCTCATCTGATTATTGTTATTATAAACATTGAAAGGAGAGGTTTCAACTTTTTCACTCGCTTTATCTGGACGTGGTTCGTCAGGACCTCCACCAGCCGAAGCTAAGTAGTAACATTAACATGATGCCTTCTAATTGCAGTCGCTGTACTCATAATATACAGGAGAACAATCGCCTTACGGCGAGGATAGCTGTGCTGCAAGCCCAGCTTCAGACACAATCCTTAGGCAAGGGTAATTTAAGTGTAGGAAAGGATGAAACAGCGTCTGTGCCACCAGTAAGTACAGATGGTAGTATAAATCCCCTCACACAGTCCCCGCAGCCGGACAACTTTCTCATAGCTTCTGGAGGGAAACGCTGTAGGAATGCTCAACTGGTGTCGCTCATTCAGCCGACAGAAACTTTCAACGGGTTCTCCCCATTAAGCAGCGAGTCAGAGTCCGAGCCTTCTCTGGTCTCTACTCCTCCCGTTACGGGGTCTGAGACGCCGAAGCCTCCCACCATTAGCTCTGACAAATTGAAAACCCTAGTCATTGGCGACTCCATTACCGGCAGTATTAGACTTAAAATGAATCATCCAGCGATCATACACTGTTTACCAGTGGGCAGGGCTACCGACATTAAGGCTAATCTGAAGATGGTGCTGGCTAAAGCTAAAACTGCCGAGTGTAGAGAGTATAGAGATATTGTTATCCACGTCGGCACCAACGATGTTAGGATGAAACAGTCAGAGGTCACCAAGCACAACATAGCTTCAGCGTGTAAATCAGCTAGAAAGATGTGTCGGCATCGAGTAATTGGCTCTGGCCCCCTCCCAGTTAGGGGGAGTGATGAGCTCTACAGCAGTCTCACAACTCAATCGCTGATTGAAAACTGTTTTCTGCCCCTCCCAAAAGATAGAATTTGTAGATAATTGGCCCTCTTTCTGGGACTCACCCACAAACAGGACCAAGCCTGTCATGTTGAGGAGTGACGGACTCCATCCTAGCTGGAGGGGTGCTCTCATTTTATCTACGAACATAGACTGGGCTCTAACTCCCCTAGCTCCAAAATGAGATAGTGTGCAGGCCAGGCAGCAGGCTGTTAGCCAGCTTGACAGCTTAGTGGAGTCTGCCACTAGCACAGTCAGTATAGTCAGCTCAGCTATCCCCATTGAGACCGTGTCTGTGCCTCGACCTAGGTTGGGCAAAACTAAACATGGCTGTGTTTGCTTCAGCAATCTCACTGGAATAAAGACCTCCTCCATTCCTGCCATTATTGAAAGAGATTGTAGTATGTCACATCTCAAAATAGGGATACTTAATGTTAGATCCCTCACTTCAAAGGCAGTTATAGTCAATGAACTAATCACTGATCATAATCTTGATGTGATTGGCCTGACTGAAACATGGCTTAAGCCTGATGAATTTACTGTGTTAAATGAGGCCTCACCTCCTGGTTACACAAGTGACCATATCCCCCGCGCATCCCTTAAAGCCGGAGGTGTTACTAACATTTATGATAGAAAATTTCCATTTACAAAAATAAAATGACATTTTTATCTTTTGAGCTTCTAGTCATGAAATCTATGCAGCCTACTCAATCACTTTTTATAGCTAAGGTTTACAGGCCTCCTGGGCCATTCCTCACTGAGTTCCCTGAATTCCTATCGGACTTTGTAGTCATGGCAGATAATATAAAATTGTTTGGTGACTTTAATATTCACATGGAATAGTCCACAGACCCACTCCAAAAGGTTTTCGGAGCCATCATGAACTCAGTGAGATTTGTCCAACATGTCTCCGGACCTACTCACTGCCACAGTCATACTCTGGACCTAGTTTTGTCCCGTGGGATACATTTTGTGGATCTTAATGTTTTTCCTCATAATCCTGGACTATCGGACCACCATTTTATTACATTTGCAATCGCAACAAATAATCTGCTCAGACCCCAACCAAGGATCATCAAAAGTCGTGCTATAAATTCTCAGACATCCCAAATATTCCTAGATGCCCTTCCAGACTCCCTGCGCCTACCCAAGGACGTCAGAGTACAAAAGTCAGTTAACCACCTAACTGAGGAACTAGCAAGCTTCCAGAAAATTTGAACAGAAATGGTATCACACCAAACTGGAAGTCTTCCGACTAGCTTGGAAAGACAGTGCCCTGCAGTATTGAAGAGCCCTCACTGCTGCTCGATCATCCTATTTTTTCCAACTTAGTTGAGGAAAATAAGAAGAATCGCAAAAAATGTTTAATAATGTTGCTAAGCTAACTAAAAAGCAGAATTCCCCAAGAGAGGATGGCTTTCACTTCAGCAGTGATAAATTCATGTACTTCTTTGAGGAAAAGCTCAAGATCATTAGAAAGTAAATTACAGACTCCTCTTTAAATCTGCATATTCCTCCAAAGCTCAGTTATCCTGAGTCTGCACAACTCTGCCAGGACCTAGGATCAAGGGAGACACTCAGGTTTTTAGTACTATATCTCTTGACACATTGATGAAAATAATCACGGCCTCTAAACCTTCAAGCTGCATACTGGACCCTATTCCAACTAAACTACTGAAAGAGCTGCTTCCGGTGCTTGGCCCTCCTATTTTGAACATAATAAACATCTCTCTATCCACCGGATGTGTACCAAACTCACGAAAAGTGGCAGTAATAAAGCCTCTCTTGAAAAAGCCAAACCTTGACCCAGAAAATATAAAAAACTAGCGGCCTATATCGAATCTCCCATTCCTCTCAAAAAAAATTTGAAAAAGCTGTTGCGCAGCAACGCACTGCCTTCCTGAAGACAAACAATGTATACGAAATACTTCAGTTTGATTTTAGACCCCATCATAGCACTGAGACTGCACTTGTGAAGGTGGTAAATGACCTTTTAATGGTGTCAAACCAAGGCTCTGCATCTGTCCTCGTACTCCTAGACCTTAGTGCTGCTTTTGATATCATCGATCACCACATTCTTTTGGAGAGATTGGAAACCCAAATTGGTCTACATGGACAAGTTCTGGCCTGGTTTTACCTGTTAGGGCTAGGGGCAGTATTTACACGGCCGGATAAAAAACGTACCTGATTTAATCTGGTTACTACTCCTGCCCAGTAACTAGAATATGCATACAATTATTGGCTTTGGATAGAAAACACCCTAAAGTTTCTAAAACTGTTTGAATGGTGTCTGTGAGTATAACAGAACTCATATGGCAGGCAAAAACCTGAGAAGATTCCTTACAGGAAGTGCCCTCTCTGACCATTCCTTGAGCTTCTTGACTCTGTTTATTGAAGACTGAGGATCTTTGCTGTAATGTGACACTTCCTACGGCTCCCATAGGCTCTCAGAACCCGGGAAAAAGCTGAATGATATCGAGGCATTAGCGCGTTTGGATAGTGGCCGGTCACAGTACTCTGAGACTCAGGCTCGTGCACGAGGGGATCCCATGCTTTTGTTTTCTTTCGTCTTTTAACCTAAACGCAGATTTCCGGTCGGAATATTATCGCTTTTTTACGAGAAAAATGGCATAAAAATTGATTTTAAACAGCGGTTGACATGCTTCGAAGTACGGTAATGGAATATTTAGATTTCTTTTGTCACGAAATGCGTCGTGCTCGTCACCCTTCTTTACCATTCGGATAGTGTCTTGAACGCACAAACAAAACAGAGGATATTTGGATATAACTATGGATTATTTGGGACCAAACCAACATTTGTTATTGAAGTAGAAGTCCTGGGAGTGCATTCTGACGAAGAACACCAAAGGTAATAACATTTTTCTTATAGTAAATCTGACTTTGGTGAGTGCTAAACTTGCTGGGTGTCTAAATAGCTAGCCCTGTGATGCCGGGCTATCTACTCAGAATATTGCTAAATGTGCTTTCACCGAAAAGCTATTTTAAAATCGGACATATCGAGTGCATAGAGGAGTTCTGTATCTATAATTCTTAAAATAATTGTTATGCTTTTTGTGAACGTTTATAGTGAGTAATTTAGTAAATTTTTAGTAAATTCACCGGAAGTTTGCGGGGGGTATGCTAGTTCTGAACGTCACATGCTAATGTAAAAAGCTGGTTTTTGATATAAATATGAACTTGATTGAACAAAACATGCATGTATTGTATAACATAATGTCCTAGGTGTGTCATCTGATGAAGATCATCAAAGGTTAGTGCTGCATTTAGCTGTGGTTTGGGTTTTTGTGACATTATATGCTAGCTTGAAAAATGGGTGTCTGAATATTTCTGGCTGGGTACTCTGCTGACATAATCTAATGTTTTGCTTTCGTTGTAAAGCCTTTTTGAAATCGGACAGTGTGGTTAGATTAACGAGAGTCTTGTCTTTAAAATGGTGTAAAATAGTCATATGTTTGAGAAATTGAAGTAATAGCATTTCTAAGGTATTTGAATAACGCGCCACAGGATTCCACTGGCTGTTACGTAGGTGGGACGATTTGGTGCCACCTACCCTAGAGAGGTTAAATCTTATCTGTCGGAAAGATATTAGTTTGTCTCTGTGGATGGCTTGTCCTCTGACAAATCATCTGTAAATTTTGGTGTTCCTCGAGGCTCCGTTTTAGGAAAACTATTGTTTTCACTATATACTTTACCTCTTGGCGACGTCATTCGGAAACAAATTTAACTTCCACTGCTATGCGGATGACACACAGCTGTACATTTCAATGAAACATGGTGAAGCCCCAAAATTGCCCATCCTGGAAGCCTGTGTTTCAGACATAAGGAAGTGGATGGCTGCAAATGTTCTACTTTTAAACTTGGACAAAACAGGGATGCTTGTTCTAGGTCCCAAGAAACAAAGAGATCTTCTGTTGAATCTGACAATTCATCTTGATGGTTGTACAGTTGTCCCAAATAAAACTGTAAAGGACCTCGGCGTTACTCTGGACCCTGAGCTCTCTTTTGAAGAACATGTCAAGACCGTTTCAAGGACAACTTCTTTCCATCTATGTAACACTGCAAAAATCTGAAACTTTCTGTCCAAAAATGATGCAGAAAAATGTATCCATGTTTTTGTTACTTCTAGATTAGACTACTGCAATGCTCTACTTTCTGGCTACCTGGATAAAGCACTAAATAAGCTTCCGATAGTGCTAAACACGCCTGCTAGAATCTTGACTAGAACCAAAGTATTTGATCATATTACTCCGGTGCTAGCCTCTCTACACTGGCTTCCTGTTAGGCAAGGGCTGATTTCAAGGTTTTACTGCTAACCTAAAAAGCATTACATGGGCTTGCTCCTACCTATCTTTCTGATTTGGTCCTGCCGTACATACCTACACGTATGCTACGGTCACAAGACGCAGGCCTCCTTATTGTCCCTAGAATGTCTAAGCAAACAGCTGGAGGCAGGGCTTTCTCCTATAGAGCTCCATTTTTATGGAATGGTCTGCCTACCCATGTGAGAGACGCAGACTCGGTCTCAACCTTTAAGTCTTTATTGAAGACTCATCTCTTCAGTAGGTCCTATGATTGAGTGTAGTCTGGCCCAGGAGTGTGAAGGTGAACGGAAAGGCAATGGAGCAACGAACTGCCCTTGCTGTCTCTGCCTGGCCGGTTCCCCTCTCTCCACTGGGATTCTCGGCCTCTAACCCTATTACAGGGGCTGAGTCATGTCGTGGAAAATTGTCTTAAGAAGATAATACACTTACAAGATCTTGTGGATTCAATATAGGCTTTAATACAGAGTAGCAAAGCCGAGCTGGTTCATGGAACAACTGACTCTCCTCAGCACTGGCTTTGCTTTTATTCACATACAGCATATGGGTATATCCCATATGTAAATACAATTACTCCCCTAAGTCCTTCTGCCACCATTATCTTTTAGTCCGAGTTCTTTGCTTGTTTACGCCCAATAACGCCCATCTCTGCTTCCGATTAGATTACAATGGTGGCATGACCCCTTATGTCATACAAAAAATAATACATTTATTGTATACTTATATTTCACCTGTTGGTCATTTTACCACCATCCTCCTTCCTGTGTCCTTCTGTCATTAGTATGTCTGACTGTCATAAATGTACTTATGGTCTTGACTTAATGCATTCATTAGTTGTGTCCAGCTGTTATAAATGTACTTATAGCCTCAGCTGATGTATGTCCGGATGCAACCAATGTACTTATTGCCTCAGCCAATGTAAGTCCAGATGCAACCAATGTAGACATTGTTCTTGTTTCCTTATCATAGCAGTTGTACCTAGTTACACTATATTAACTCCCACAGTCACTGGCTTACTGGTCCTCTTCCATGCTATCCCTAGGAGGGGTGCGTCATTTGAATGGGTTGAGTCACTGACGTGATCTTTCTGTCTGGGTTGGCGCCCCCCCTTGGGTTGTGCCGTGGTGGAGATCTTTGTGGGCTATACTCGGCCTTGTCTCAGGATGTTAAGTTGGTGGTTGAAGATATCCCTGTAGTGGTGTGGGTGCTGTGCTTTGGCAAAGTGGGTGGGGTTATATCCTTCCTGTTTGGCCCTGTCCGGGAGTATCGTCGGACGGGGCCACAGTGTCTCCCGACCCCTCCTGTCTCAGCCTCCAGCTGCAGTAGTTTATGTGTCGGGGTGCTAGGTTCAGTCTGTTACATCTGGAGTATTTCTCCTGTCTTATCCGGTGTCCTGTGTGAATTTAAGTATGCTCTCACTAATTCTCTCTTTCCTTCTCTCTCTCGGAGGACCTTAGCCCTAGGACCATGCCTCAGGACTACCTGGACTGATGACTCCTTGCTGTCTCCAGTTCACCTGGCCGTGCTGCTGCTCCAGTTTCAACTATTCTGCCTGCAGCTATGGAACCCTAACCTGTTCACCGGACGTGCTACTTGCCCCAGACCTGCTGTTTTCAACTCTCTAGAGACAGCAGGAGCAGTGGAGATACTCTGAATGATCGGCTATGAAAAGCCAACTGACATTTACTCCTGAGCTGCTGACCTGTTGCACCCTCGACAACCACTGTGATTATTATTATTTCACCCTGCTGGTCATTTATGAACATTTGAACATCTTGGCCATGTTCTGTTATAATCTCAACCCGGCACAGCCAAAAGAGGACTGCCAACCCTCATAGCCTGGTTCCTCTCTAAGTTTGTTCTTAGGTTCTGGCCTTTCTAGGGAGTTTTTCCTAGCCACCGTGCTTCTACACCTGCACTGCTGGCTGTTTGGGGTTTTTGACTGGGTTTCTGTACAGCACTTTGTGACATCAGCTGATATAAGGGCTTTATGAATAAATTTGATTGATTGAAATACATTTGATTGATAGAGGGGTATAAAGGGTATAGAGGGTACAGAAGGTATTTTTATTTTAATTTCACCTTTATTTAACTCGGCAAATCACTTATTAACAAAAAACTCAAATTTACAATGATGGCCTAGGAACAATGCCCCTGCCTTCTTTTGTTCAGGATCAGAATGACAGATTTTTACCTTGTCGGCTTGGGAATTCAATCTAGCAACCTTTTGGTTACTGGCCCAATGCTCTAACGACTAGGCTACCTGCCGCTCAATGCCCCGCTGTACCCCTACATACCCCTACATACCCCTCCATACCCCTCTATACCCCTTTATTCCCCTCTATAACTCTCCATATCCGCTATACCCTTTGAAAGGTGGACAACTACAAATACCTAGGTATCTGGTTAGACTGTAAACTGTCCTTCCAGACTCACATCAAGCATCTCCAATCCAAAATTAAATGTAAAATCTCCTTCCTATTTCGCAACAAAGCATCCTTCACTCATGCTGCCAAACATACCCTCGTAAAACTGACCATCCTACTGATCCTTGACTTCGGCGATGTCATTTACAAAAATAGCCTCCAACACTCTACTCAACAAATTGGATGCAGTCTATCACAGTGCCATCCGTTTACGTCACCAAAGCCCCATATACTACCCACCACTGCGACCTGCACGCTCTCGTTGGCTGGCCCTTGCTTCATATCTGTCGCCAAACCCACTGGCTCCAGGTCATCTACAAGTCTCTGCTAGGTAAAGCCCCGCCTTATCTCAGCTCACTGGTCACCATTGCAGCACCCACCTGTAGCACGCGCTCCAGCAGGTATATCTCACTGGTCACCCCCAATGCCAACTCTTCCTTTGGCCGCCTTTCCTTCCAGTTCTCTGCTGCCAATGACTGGAACGAACTGCAAAAATCACTGAAGCTGGAGACATATCTCCCTCACTAGCTTTAAGCACCAGCTGTCAGAGCAGCTCACAGATCTCTGCACCTGTACATAGCCAATCTTTAAATAGCTCATCCAACTACCTCATCCCCATACTGTATTTATTTATTTATCTTGCTCCTTTGCACTCCAGTATCTCTACTTGCACATTCATCTTCTGCACATCTACCATTCCAGTGTTTAATTGCTATATTGTAATTATTTCGCCACCATGGCCTATTTATTGCCTTACCTCCGTTATCCTACCTCATTTGCACACACTGTATATAGACTTTTGTACTGTATTATTGACTGTATGTTTGTTTATTCCATGTGTAACTGTGTTGTTGTATGTGTCTAACTGCTTTGCTTTATCTTGGTCAGGTCGCAGTTGTAAATGAGAACTTGTTCTCAACTAGCCAACCTGGTTAAATAAAGGTTAAATAATGTAAAAAATAAATCAATAGAGGGGTATAAAGGGTATACAGGGTATAGAGGGGTATAGAAGACAGAGGTGGGACCAAGTCATTGTTGGTCCCACAAGATACAAGTAAGTCTCAAGTCTTAGCACTCAAGTCCGAGTCAAGTCTCAGTCATAAACTTTGAGTTTTGAGTCCTAAACAAGTCATAATGCGCTCTTCACCAAATGTAGTACCAAATGTAATACCATTTCATATAATAGTATATTACATTTATGCAAATTATGAATGCTTTGAAAAGCATTTATATATTTATTACTTTCCAAATAAATGTAATATTTCCATGGAAATTCATGTGTAGACATGAGAAAGACACCCCCCCCATAGTGATTGACTATTGAGGATCGCTTTGGGGCGCAATGTAGGCTTGTACACAATCGCCCAACCTTCACACACACACACACACACACACACACACACACACACACACACACACACACACACACACACACACACTGTGTGGTTACAGTAGGCTAAAGTATGTCAATGGCTATAGGAACAGCAGTAACATCAGGCAGCCAGTTGTAGCTCAATCTTGGGTGCAATGATCATGTTCCCGCACTGACTGACTGTGTGGAGGCTCATGGATTTAACATTACGTTAGCCTACATGATACACCAGTAAAGTAATAAAATATATAGCTGTCGGCTATATTAGCCACGACTTAACGTTCTTTGTGCAGCTTCAAATGTCTAACAAAGTTGGAAATTGTTGCGCCTCCATCTGTAATTTTCTTCCTGCATGTTTTGCAAGTTGCCATCCGTTTTTTGTTGATACAGCGTCATCTTTATATCCGAAAATAATAATTTGGGGTATCATCTTTCCAAGGGCTCCATCTGAATTCACCCGCCGACGTTCCTCTGTACTGCCACGCACAACTTTTTCTCAGGTGGCACAATTTGATTGGCTGCTGTTCGATTCAAACTGTAATCCGTTAAATGAAGAGTTGATGCGCTGAACACTTTTTTTTATAGCATTTGTTTTGGGGGGGGCTTGGGGAGGGTATCAAGTCAGGTCAAGTCATAACGCTCAAGTCCAAGTCAAGTCACGAGTCATTGGTGTTTAAGTCAAAGTCGAGTTGCAAGTCATCATATTTGTGACTCGAGTCTGACTCGAGTCCAAGTCATGTGACTCGAGTCCACTCCTCTGATAGAAGATATACAGTGTCTTGTGAAGGTATTCACCCCTCTTGGCAATTTTCCTATGTTGTTTACAACCTGGAATTAAGATAGATTTTTTTGAGGGTTTGTATCATTTGATTTACACAACATGCCTACAACTTTGAAGATGCAAAACATGTTTTATTGTGAAACAAAAAATAACTTAGACAAAATGAAATCTTGAGCGTGAATAACTATTCACACCCTAAAGTAAATACTTTGTAGAACCACCTTTTGCAGCAATTACAGCTGCAAGTTTCTTGGGGTATGTCTCTATAAGCTTGGCACATCTAGCCACTGGGATTGTTGCCCATTTTTCAAGGCAAAACTGCTCCAGCTCCTTCAAGTTGGATGGGTTCCATTAAGCACATTGTTTAGTTCTGGAGGCAAGAGTTTATGCTTCTAAATAACAACGAGCAACAGTTAAATGTACATTTTAAAGTGGGGCATGGGGAGGGGCTCTATGCAGGGTTTGTCAGCACAGATAGTCTGTGGTGTTTTGATTGTGGGGATTTGTGGCATAAGAGCTTTGTGTGCCCATATAAAGGCATAGACAAGGTGAGGGTACAAGCACCAGTGGGGGAAATCGAGGTTATCTTGCAGGGGGCAATGAGACGCAGGCAGGAGAGGCTGGGCATAGTCATGTTATAGATGGTGGTGTAGATGAGGCTGGGTCTAGTCAGGTTATAGATGGTGGTGGTGTAGATGAGGCTGGGTCTAGTCAGGCTATGGATGGTGGTGTAGATGAGGCTGGGTCTAGTCAGGTTATGCTAGTGGATGAGGAGAGTGTAGGGGGGAGGGTGTTATGCGGAAGAGGAAAAAACGTGGAGAAGAAAGGAGGTGGGAGGGGAGAGGCTGGTGTGGTCAAAGACACCAAGGAACTTTTGCGTGGTGCAGTGGGGGAGGCGACGACTTGAGAGAAAGGGTAGGTAGTCAGGATGGTAGATAGACGATGAGGAGGAGGAAGGTGAGTCTGAGGAAGAGGACGATGAGGAGGCTTTCTTTTTAGACTACTCCTCAGTTTGTCCAGAGCTGCCAGTCAGCCAGTCAGGCAGAGGGGTCAAAGTGCAGGGAACTGCCAATGTTCCTAAATGAGACTAAAGGGGAAAAAAGGTTGATCTTGAATCTTTTTTTTACTGTCTGGGAAAAGTTTTTAAGATCAGCAAAACACGGTATGTAAAATGAGGGGCATGGTTTCCTCTCACCCAGGAAACGTTGTAGGTTGAGGAAGTGGGTCACAACAGTGCATAAAGGTCGACCTTCAGACGCTGTTTAGATGAATAGTTTTTTTCTGGCACTGGGGATTTTCGAGCTTTGCTATTGGTCTCTTTCTTTGCTGGCCTTTCTCCCACCTCTTATGGAGGCTCTTTGGGTAGGCTCGCTCAATATAAATGGCACCAGAGATGAGGGAAAGAGGAGTGTGTTGGGTGAATATGTAAAGCAAACAAAGTACAGGTGTTGTTTCTGCAGGAGATGTATACTGATGTGGTGAATGAAGTTGATTGGGGGCTCTGGTGGAAAGGGGCAAGTGTGCTGAGCCATGGAACAAATCTTAGTGCAGGGGTGGCAGTCCTTTTTGAACCGGGTCTGGCCGTAAAAATGTGCCTTCTCAAAGGAGGTGTGTATGAGTAGACTACCTGTAGTAAAAGCACAAATTAATAACAGGGGTTTTGTCCATATAAATGTGTATGTGCCTAAAAAAGGGAGAGAGAGAGAGCGAGGGCTTCTGGTGTCTTAGACAGGAACTCTCACAGGTAGCACCTGAGGAGACGCTGGTGGTCAGCGGGGACTGGGACTGTACATTGGATTTTACGAAAGACAGAAATGGGGAAGAGCCTCAATCAGGCTCAGTGGGGGTGTTAAGGGACATCATTAATTAGTTTGACCTAGTGGATGTTTGGAGAACTAGACATCCCAACACAAGACAGTATACATCGGTCATAGGGTGTACAAGGTCTTTGGGGCTAGGGGTGTGTGCAGCTCGATTCGATCGGTTTTGCATGTCCAGGAATCAGAGCAAAAGGCTGTTGGGCGCTACCATTCTCCCGGTGGGTTTTTCAGATCACCACATAACCATGGCTCGGCTGTCTATTTCATCAGGGCCTCGGCAGGCACCCTATTGGAAATGTAATGTAAAGCTCTTACAAGATGCCACTTTTTGCTCAGGTTTCCAGATTTTTTAGGAAAGGTGGGAGCAGCGAAGACGGGAGTATGAGTCTCTGAGTCAATGGTGGAATGTGGGGAAAGTCCAAATTCGGCTTAGCTGTCAACATTTTAAAGCTCTCTCATCCTCAGAGGCTAGGAGAGTGTTGGGGGAACTAGAGCGTAGTATCAGTGAAGTGGAGGTAGAGATGGTGGGGCAAGGCAATGTAGGCCTCCAGGCTAATTCAGCCTAATTACGTAGGGACCTAGGCAGTTTTTTCCAGGTTAAAGCAAAGGGAGCACTTGTAAGAGCTAGGTTCTCCATGCTCAAGGAGATGGATGCTCCCAGCTCCTTCTTCTCTGGTTTGGAAAGACAGAGCGGTGAAGCCAAGGGTATACATTGTCTACGGCTGTCTGATGGGCGGGTGACTTCTGTGGTGGGAGAGATGCGGGAGCGAACTGTGGAGTTTTATACTGAGTTGTATAGGGCAGAAATGTGTGGTCCTATGTGTACTCAGGTCTTGTTCGCAGAACTCCCTAAGCTCTCTCTGGCAGAGAGGGATGAAATGGACATTCCTCTGTTGTCCCATGAACAGGCATAGGCCGTAACCCAGATGTCCCCCGGTCGTGCCCCAGGGGTCGATGGACTCCCAGTGGAGTTTAATAAAAAATTATGTGGAATAATTGGACTGGACTTCTTTTGCATGTTGCGTGAATGTGTCGGGGTAGGAGAGTTGCTGATGAGCTGCCGTCGGGCGGCTCTGACTCTCCTGCCCAAAAAAAAGGGGACTTGTGTGAACTTAAGAACTGGAGGCCTGTGGCATTACTCTGTGCGGACTACAGATATTTGCCAAGGTCCTCTCTAACAGGCTGAAGTCCCATTTGGACTCGATAGTACATAAGGACCAAACATATTGTGTACTGGGACGCTCAATCACGGACAACTTGTTCTTTATCAGGGACATGTTGGACTTGTTGAGAGGTTCTAATGTGAACTTTGGACTGATCTCTTTAGATCAAGAGAAGGCTTTTGATAGAGTGGAACATGAGAATCTGTTTAATGTGATTTTTGGGTTTGGGAATAGTTTTTTGCCCCGTGTGAAGCTGTTGTATGCTGGGGTGTCATGTATGGTCAAGGTGGGAAAGGGTTTCAGTAGGCCAGTCTGGGTGAGACGGGGCATTAGACAAGGATGCCCTCTATCGGGGCAGTTATATACACTAGCATTGACCCTTTTTTGGGCCTGCCATGCAGGAGAATGCAGGGAGAGGGCTGGACAGGCATTGGTGTGGTGACAGGCATAGCAGTGTCAGCGTATGCAGATGATGTTTCTGTGATGGTCAGGGATGGGCAGGATATGCAGGCACTAGAGACCAATCTGAAGGTGTACGAGGGAGCTTCGTCAGCTAAGGTAAACTGGAGGCAAGAGCAAAGCTCTGTTATCTGGGGCATTCGGGGATAGGGCCCCTCCTCTGACTCCAGGGGGTTTGCAGTGAGGTTGTGAAGGGCTTAAAATGTTGGGGGTGTACCTGGGCTCGGAGAGGTGGGTCAGGAAGAACTGGTAGGGGCTGTCACAGGCAGTGGTGTCAAGACTGGCCAGGTGGAGGTTTCTCCTGTCCCAAGTGTCATATAGAGGGAGGGTGCTGATAATCAACAAACTGGTGGCATCTTCCCTGTGGCATAAACTGCCCCCCCCCCCCAGCAGCATGCGCGCTGCTGAGGAGAGCTGGCGGATTAGTGTTGGACCGGCAGCTCTTCCTCATGAGGCTGGAGAGGCTGAGTACAGCAGGTCTGTCTGATTTTTACTCTGCAGTGCTGAGGGCTTGGCAGCTGCTAAGGCCCTCATGAGAAGGGGGTGTGGAGCCTGGGCTGTGGGTGTGGGAGGAGCCTATCTTCCACAACCCAAGTCCCTTTGAGACACGTTAAACACCGGAAGTCATGGCACAACAAACAGGAATAACGTCTCTTAGGCTGCTGGAGAGATTCCTGGAGGAGGCCTAGGAGGCACTGTCTGAGCCGGTAAGGGGGGTGTTTGAGCGGCCAAAGGGTTAGGGGCCACCAGTGTTTCCGCCACTGCAGGTGACGGCAGAGACTGGAGACTGGCAAGGGGGTCTGGAGGACTTGTTAGATTTTAACACTCCGAGCCTGGGGGAGTTTGAAGGGGTGGGAGGTAAAGCCCTCTACAACCTCTATATTATTAAGGTGAGGAACATTAGGAGCCTAACAGGAGTGAAGGCACATCAGTGGCAGGGGGTATTTGGGGAGGAGAGTATGGTGGGTTTTAGATGGAGGGGGCTCTACAAACCCCAAGTACCAAAGAGGTCAGGGGACCTCCAGTGGAGGGTTCTACATGGAGCCCTGGCCACTAACAGCTGGTTGGCACGGGTTGAACCGGGAGTCGGGCAGGGGTGTCCTTTCTGTGTTATTAGAGAAACTGTGATTCATGTTTCTGTGTGCGCCAGGTTAATGTCACTAATGTCTCTGTTGGAATGTCTGTGTGAGAGATTTGGGTTGGTTTTTACTGTTGGGATGTTTATAATGGGGTACAGGCATTCAAATAAGGGAAAGGCCAAATGTGTTTTGTTGAATTTTCTGTTTGCTCAGGCGAAGTTGTCTATTTGTCTAACAAGGAGGAACAGGGTCAAAGGTGGGGGGATAACAGACCATTTATTATTGTTTAATGGGATGGTCTCTGCACGCCTTAGGGTGGAGTTTGAGTACTATAGAATGATAAAAAGTGTGGAGATGTTTCAGGAGATATGGTGTGTTTGGGGGGGGCTGTCTGTATAGCTGGGGAAGATGTTTCAGGAGATATGGTGTGTTTGGGGGGGCTGTCTGTATAGCTGGGGAAGATGTTTTGGATATACAGTTGTAGAAGTGAGTGTTTTGGGGGGTTATTGTCATGTCTGGTGTTTTGTATCATGTGGTAGAAGGAAAGGTGAGTATGGTACGTGTATGCAGTACATTATATATTTTGGTGTTTTATTTTAGGTGAGGTTTTAATGAAATGAGAATGTTTCATTAAAGAAAGACAAAGTTAAAAAAGTATCTCTCTGCTCTGTATCTCTCTCTCTCTGCATCTCTCTCTGCATCTCTCTCTGCTCTGTATCTCTCGCTCTCTCTCCTTGCTCTGTATCTCTCTCTTTCTCTCTCTCTGCTCCGTATTTCTCTCTTTCTCTCTAATGCACACACACACACACACACACACACACACACACACACACACACACACACAAACACCCCAAACACACACACACACACACACACACACACACACACACACAAACCACACACACAGCATGCCCTCTGAGTGTTCTCACAGGTGCTAACGATGGCACTAGCCTGTGGTGGACCGCAACATCACTTTCACACACACACACACACACACACCGAAGGCAGTGTCGCTTCCGCAGGCTCAAGGCAATGCAACGCATGTTCATTTCTCAGATTGATTTTGTGTGAATTCATTCAGCGCCACTTTGATGCCAAAGGATATGTCCCAAATGGCACCCTATTCCCTATAGGCCCTGGTTTAAAGTAGTGCACTATGTAGGGAACAGGATCCCATTTGGGATGTACACTAAGACTTAAAGTTGTTCATAATGTCAGTAACAGGATCCAATTAGATGTCTCATTCTCACCCTGTAAGGCGTTTTATTTTTGTTTTTGTTTTTTATGCCTGAGCTGCTCTGAATGTAGTAGATTTGATACAACTACAGTTGGATTGTGCTGGAATGGTTGTTCACTCCAGTCTTTTCAATTTAAGCTCCAATGGTCCAATGCCTTGGAGAATCCTACGGTGACACTGGAGGTATAAAAGTTGCCACTATTCACAGATCTAAGATCAGAATACCCACAATCATATCTTTAAATATTAGGAAGATTAAATAATATTTGTTAGTTAGGTGCAACTTCAATCCAGCACTACCTCATCACCGATGAGGTTTCAGCACCCTGGACAGTACTACCTCATCACCCTGAGGTTTCAGCACCACCTCATCACCTTGAGGATTCAGTACTACCTCATCACCCTGAGGTTTCAGTACTACCTCATCACCCTGAGGTTTCAGCACCGCGGACAGTACTACCTCATTACCCTGAGGTTTCAGTTCCCTGGACAGTACTACCTCATCACCTTAAGGTTTCAGCAGCTTGGACAGTACTACCTCATCACCCTGAGGTTTCAGTTCCCTGGACAGTACTACCTCATTACCCTGAGGTTTCAGTACCGCGGACAGTACTACCTCATCACCTTAAGGTTTCAGCAGCTTGGACAGTACTACCTCCTCACCCTGAGGTTTCAGCACCACCTCATCACCCTGAGGTTTCAGAACCACCTCATCACCCTGAGGTTTCAGAACCACCTCATCACCCTGAGGTTTCAGAACCACCTCATCACCCTGAGATTTCAGTACTACCTCATCACCCTGAGGTTTCAGCACCGCGGACAGTACTACCTCATCACCCTGTGGTTTCAGCAGCTTGGACAGTACTATTTGCCCTAAAACTCAACTCTGGACCTCAATGCTATTTCAACTGATTTAGACTTGGCACACCAGGTTGGGTGCAATTAAAGTTTTTTTTATATATATCTTTGGTACTATTTGTACAAGTATGTGGTACATTTTCACAACACTTAGTACAAAAATCCAAACTGGTCAACTTTTTATGCAGCCAGTATTTCATTCAAAACTTGTCATTCATTCGGATATAAAACATCTCTCATCACACAACTGTTGATTCAAAATATAACTTTATTGTGAAATGTAATGAGAAAATTGGTTTAAATCACCAAAACGATATTTTAAATTTAGTCATTTTAACTATTCAATAGCAAACAATGCAAGATACACATTTCAAATCTCCCTTAAAGTGCCGATAGTGACATGCTACAGTAGATTACACAGTAAATTACAGTAGACATTAGGCAATACACTTACATTACCCAACAAAATGGACAGAAAATCTCTTATTTCCATAATATCTATCCAATATGTAATCTAAGGTGTGATCAATGAAGACATCCTCTACAATCATTAATCCAAAAAAATGTTGTTGAAAAAATCTGATATAATTGCAACATACTATAGGTGTACTGTCTGTAATCAAATGTAAGAAATGAAATTAAACAATTGAAAGTAAATAAAAATTAACATTTAGTATTAATTAGCATCAAGCCTGTTGAGCATTTGTCCATAAATTCTCATCCACATCACAGTGAATGTTCTCATTGTTCATGCATCGTGGGAAAACCTTTTGGCATGGAGAATCCAAGCTTGACACTGGTCTGCATTTATGTCATTGCATGCCTCACCCATAACCAGAAGGAGGGTGGCACGCTCATGGCAGGACAACAGCTGGAGACCTTGTGGACGGTACTTTGGGAGAGGTGAGTGCAGAGAGAGGAGCCGCCAGGGTACTGTAGCCTCGAATTAAATGGCGGTAGAAGTTAGCAAAACCCAGGAAACGTTGTAACTGCACCCTGGACGTAGGTTGAGGCCAATCCACCACTGCTTTCACCTTTCCAGGATCCCATCTGGACATTACCCTCAGCAATGACATATCCCAGAAAGGGGATTGTTGCGTGGTGGAACTCACACTTCTCGGCTTTCACAAACAATTGGTTCTCCGGGAAGCGCTGAAGTACCTGTCTGACATGAAGAACATGTTCTTGGGCAGACCGGGGAAAAAAATCCAGGATGTCGTCAAGGTAGACGAACACAAAATGGTTTAGCATGTCTCATAGCACATCGTTTAGCAGAGCCTGGAAGACAGTGGAGGCATTGGTGAGTCCAAACGACCTGGTACTCATAATGTCCGCTGGCTGTGTTGAATGCTGTCTTCCACTCGTCTCCATTGCATATCTGAAACCAGGTGGTCGGCATTCCGAAGGTCCAGCTTGGGAAAAAAAGGTTGGCCCCCTGGAGAGGTTCAAAAGCCGAGGAGAGGAGTTGTAGGGGGTAACGATTCTTAATCGTAATGTCATTCAGACCCCGGTAGTCAATGCACGGATGCTGGGTCTTGTCCTTCTTCTCCACGAAGAAAAACCCTGCGCCGGCAGGAGATGCAGACGGACGCCCCCAGTAGCCAGAGAGTTCTCTATGTATTCCTCCATGGCCTTGGTCTGCGGGCTGGATAGGGAATATAGACGACCACAAGGTGGTGTGGTGCCTGGGAGGAGATCAATGGCACAACAATAAGGGCGGTGCGGGGGAAGGGAAGTAGCACGTGTCTTACTGAACACTTCCAGGAGGTCATGGTATTATGTGGGAATAGCAGACACATCCACAGTCTCGTTAACATCCTGAGGAGGACGACTGTCTACCTCACACAGACACTGCTGCTGCTTCCCTCTCTACCTCACACAGATACTTCTGCTGCTTCCTTCTCTACCTCACACAGATACTGCTGCTGCTTCCCTCTCTACCTCACACTGACTCTGCTGCTGCTTCCCTCTGTCACACAGACACTGCTGCTGCTTCCCTCTGTCACACAGACACTGCTGCTGCTTCCCTCATACAATTATGTTTAACCAAAGTGGAATAGACATCTGTGCCCAGTGGGTTGCCTTCAAGCTCTAGCTCAGGTGTGATGTGTCCACATCATCAGTGAAAATCTTCTGGGTCTATTCTCACTATCGTGTTTGTGACAAAGAAACAGAAAGATCCACGGGATCCTCTGACTGAATCGGTTGATCCACTGGATCCCCTGACTGAATCTGTTGATCCACTGGATCCCCTGACTGAATCTGTTGATCCACTGGATCCCCTGACTGAATCTGTTGATCCAGTGGATCCCCTGACTGAATCTGTTGATCCAGTGGATCCCCTGACTGAATCTGTTGATCTAGTGGATCCCCTGACTGAATCTGTTGATCCACTGGATCCCCTGACTGAATCTGTTGATCCACTGGATCCCCTGACTGAATCTGTTGATCCACTGGATCCCCTGACTGAATCTGTTGATCTAGTGGATCCCCTGACTGAATCTGTTGATCCACTGGATCCCCTGACTGAATCTGTTGATCCACTGGATCCCCTGACTGAATCTGTTGATCCAGTGGATCCCCTGACTGAATCTGTTGATCCACTGGATCCCCTGACTGAATCTGTTGATCCACTGGATCCCCTGACTGAATCTGTTGATCCACTGGATCCCCTGACTGAATCTGTTGCACATTCAGTTTTCTGGTACCTCCTAAATGGCATCATATCCCCTATAGTTGAACGTAGTGCACTACATAGGTAATAGGGTGCAATTTGGGACACACATTAATCTTCAAAGCGTCACTGCATTGCTGTCAGGGAAGCATTCTATATCCTTTGCATGTTTGTGACAACTGAAGGTAGTTATAGGTTACAGAGCTACTTCTAGGCCCAGTGACACTATAATGAACTTCTAGGCCCAGTGACACCAGAATGACCTTCTAGGCCCAGTGACATCAGAATGTACTTCTAGGCCCAGTGACACTATAATGACCTTCTAGGCCCAGTGACACTATAATGACCTTCTAGGCCCAGTGACACTATAATGACCTTCTAGGCCCAGTGACACCAGAATGACCTTCTAGGCCCAGTGACACTATAATGACCTTCTAGGCCCAGTGACACTATAATGACCTTCTAGGCCCAGTGACACCAGACTGACCTTCTAGGCCCAGTGACACTATAATGACCTTCTAGGCCCAGTGACACCAGAATGACCTTCTAGGCCCAGTGACACTATAATGTCCTTCTAGGCCCAGTGACACTATAATTACCTTCTAGGCCCAGTGACACTATAATGACCTTCTAGGCCCAGTGACACCAGAATGACCTTCTAGGCCCAGTGACACCAGAATGACCTTCTAGGCCCAGTGACACTATAATGTCCTTCTAGGCCCAGTGACACTATAATGACCTTCTAGGCCCAGTGACACTATAATGACCTTCTAGGCCCAGTGACACTATAATGACCTTCTAGGCCCAGTGACACTATAATGTCCTTCTAGGCCCAGTGACACTATAATGACCTTCTAGGCCCAGTGACACCAGAATGACCTTCTAGGCCCAGTGACACTATAATGTCCTTCTAGGCCCAGTGACACCAGAATGACCTTCTAGGCCCAGTGACACTATAATGTCCTTCTAGGCCCAGTGACACTATAATGACCTTCTAGGCCCAGTGACACTATAATGACCTTCTAGGCCCAGTGACACTATAATGACCTTCTAGGCCCAGTGACACTATAATGACTTTCTAGGCCCAGTGACACTATAATGACCTTCTAGGCCCAGTGACACTATAATGACCTTCTAGGCCCAGTGACACTATAATGACCTTCTAGGCCCAGTGACACTATAATGACCTTCTAGGCCCAGTGACACTATAATGACCTTCTAGGCCCAGTGACACTATAATGACCTTCTAGGCCCAGTGACACTATAATGACCTTCTAGGCCCAGTGACACTATAATGACCTTCTAGGCCCAGTGACACTATAATGACCTTCTAGGCCCAGTGACACTATAATGACCTTCTAGGCCCAGTGACACTATAATGTCCTTCTAGGCCCAGTGACACCAGAATGTCCTTCTAGGCCCAGTGACACCAAAAATATGACTTTCTGTCTTTTTAATGGCCACTTCCTTGTATAAGTGCTTGTGTGACAACATGGGCTATATAGTCCCTATGTGCCCTGGTGAAAAGTAGTTTTCTATTAAGGAAATAGGGTGCCATTTGGGATGCCACTCACTTGTAGAAGTGTTTGCGTGACAACTCTGCTAACATTCAGACTCTCAGAGCTCCATTGTCGCAGATCTGCTAACAGTTGACGAGTGTCCTCAGGGTTTAGACACATGATGGTGCTTGCTAATTCACCTCCTTTAATATAGTTGTCATCAGCTGCCAATGGCTGCCTTTCATAGTGTCGCTCTGAGTTCAACCAGATCAATCTGGTACTGTCAGGACCTGTCCTCACTGGAACTAGGCTGAGAGGAGGGGAGGGGAGGGGAGGGGAGAGGAGAGGAGAGGAGTGGAGAGGAGAGGAGAGGAGTGGAGAGGAGAGGAGAGGAGAGGAGAGGAGAGGATTTCAGTGCTGCATTGACAGAAATAGAAACATTGTTTGGTATGTAATGTATGTCAACCTGCCCATCAAAACCAGCAGGCTGTGTGTGTGTGTGTGTGTGTGTGTGTGTATGTGTGTGTGTGTGTGTGTGTGTGTGTGTGTGTGTGTGTGTGTGTGTGTGTGTGCGTGCGTGCGTGTGTGCGTGCGTGCGTGTGTACGTGTGTGTGTGTGTGTGTGTGTGTGTGTGTGCCTAAACCCAGTCACAAAGGAGGATTCAGGACGGTACTCCTCTGTCGTAAAAGGCTTCGGGGATTTCCGCTCTTCTTCAGTGTGTCTCCTGGATAACTGCTTGGATATTCTCACAAGACAATCTGACTGGATCATCAACGGTCTTGAACTTACACATTACCCCAGTGGTCAGACAAACGCTGGTTAAAATCTGTGACTGTGACTTTACCCCCACATACATGTACAAATTACCTCGACTAACCTGTACCTCCGCACATTGACTCAGTACCGGTACTCCCTGTTTAAAGCCTCGTTATTGTTATTTTGTTGTGTTACATTTTTATTACATTTTAAACTTTAGTAAATATTTTCTAAACTCTTCTTGAACTGACCTGTTGGTTAAGGGCTTGTAACGTAAGCATTTTCACGGTAAAGTCTACACATGTATTCGGAGCATGTGGATAATAAAGTTTGATTTAATTTTATGAGGCTCATGGACCGTACCTTGGATATGAAGGTGAAAAACTTCACCCCTGGCTGCTTCCAATTGGTGCAGCAGTCTAAGGCACTGCATCGCAGCACTAGAGGAGTCACTACAGACCCGGATTCGATCCCGGGCTGTATTACAACTGGCCGTGATTGAGAGTCACATAGGGCGACGCACAATTGGCTCAGCGTCGTCCGCATTATGGGGAGGGTTTGGCCGGCTGTGGGGCTTTACTTGACTCATCGCTCTCTAGTGACTCCTTGTGGCGGGCCGGGCGCCTGCAGGCTGACCCCGTTGTCAGTTGAACAGTGTTTCCTCCGACACATTGTTGCGGCTGGCTTCTGGCTTAAGCCGGTGGGTGTTAAGAAGTGCGGTTTGGCCGGTCATGTTTCAGAGAACGCATGACTCAACCTTCGCCTCCCGAACCCGTTGGGGAGTTGCAGTGATGAGACAAGATCGAAATTGAGGAGAAAAAAAGAAAAAATGTAAGTACATGAATGCATCCTAAGATTCACAGATCTAGGAGTGAGTGGCTCAGGCAAGTACACATTCATGTTTGAAACACCAAACGGGACGTATTGTAGTCCATCGTAGTCCATCGATCTATTGGTCCCAGAAGTACATGGAGAGGTTTATCCTAATTTCCTGACATCACTACAGAGGGAGACAGAGGGAGACAGAGGGAGACAGAGGGAGACAGAGGGAGACAGAGGGAGACAGAGGGAGACAGAGGGAGACAGAGGGAGAATCAGCACGTCCTGTATTATTCCAGCTGACTTCATATTTTTTAATTAAGAATGGAAAACCTGTCACAGGTAGACGCGGGGTAATACTCTCATTCAACAGTAAGGATATGGGCACCTACTGCTGTGCTTTGGTTGGCCACAAGCATCTCCCCACATTGAAGGTACACTTACTGTGAAATATGTTCCAATGTGACTATAAGTCCCTCTGGTGAAACAGTGGAGGGCAGTTTGATGACTCTGACCTGCAGTAGTGATGCCATCCCACCGGTGGAGAAAGATGGGTTCCCCTGGTACAAAAGGAATGGAAATGAAGTGTGTCAAACAGAGAGGTGCAGGAACTTAATTTATCTCCAGCGCAGTCCTGGAAACTTTGGGGTTAAGTATGAGAACGATGCTCAGAACTCTACTGACATAGACCTCAAAACTTATGGGGGCTTTCCTGCCTACTGGACTGGGGATGGGGGCTTTCCTGGCTACTGGGCTGGGGATGGGGGCTTTCCTGGCTACTGGGCTGGGGATGGGGGCTTTCCTGGCTACTGGACTGGGGATGGGGGCTTTCTGGCAACTGGACTGGGGATGGGGGCTTTCCTGGCTACTGGACTGGGGTTGGGGGCTTTCCTGGCTACTGGGCTGGGGATGGGGGCTTTCCTGGCTACTGTACTGGGGATGGGGGCTTTCCTGGCTACTGTACTGGGGATGGGGGCTTTCCTGGCTACTGTACTGGGGTTGGGGGCTTTCCTGGCTACTGGGCTGGAGATGGGGGATTTCCTGGCTACTGGGCTGGGGATGGTGGCTTTCCTGGCTACTGGGCTGGGGATGGGGGCCTTACTGGCTACTGGGCTGGGGATGGGGGCTTTCCTGGCTACTGTACTGGGGATGGAGGCTTTCCTGGCTACTGCTCTGGGGATGGGGGCTTTCCTGGCTACTGTACTGATTCTGGGGGCTTTCCTGGCTACTGGGCTGGGGATGGGGGCTTTCCTGGCTACTGTACTGATGCTGGGGGCTTTCCTGGCTACTGTACTGATGCTGGGGGCTTTCCTGGGTAATGTACTGATGCTGGGGTTTTCCCTGGCTACTGGACTGGGGTTGGGGGCTTTCCTGGCTACTGGGCTGGGGATGGGGGCTTTCCTGGCTACTGGGCTGGGGATGGGGGCTTTTCTGGCTACTGGGCTGGGGATGGGGGCTTTTCTGGCTACTGGGCTGGGGATGGGGGCTTTCCTGGCTACTGAACTGGGGATGGGAGCTTTTCTGGCTACTGAACTGGGGATGGGGGCTTTCCTGGCTACTGTAATAAAGATAGAGCTCTTTCTATGAAACCATTAATGAACCTGACGATATGTACGTAGACCCTGATGAGGATAACAACATACAGGACGAGGATGGCAACACAGGCCTTCAGAGAAACTCTCACCACTCAGTGTATATCACCATCTCCAGAAAAGATTCAGCTCAGAGCCTTGACTGAAGACAATAAACACACTGGACCGAAGAGCGACAGCACCAAACAAAAGGTAATTTTCCCATATTTCCCCAGGTTTTCCAGGAATCCCGGTTGAAAGACCCCTAGCTAGGCCTCACACCTCTATTCTCATGTTTGCATATTGATCCATCTGCCATATCTTGCAGGATATTGAGATTTACAGCAGCATACCATCCCAGCATCCCACTACTGGCTTGCTTCTAAAGCTAATCAGGTTCGGTCCCTGGATGGAAGACCAGATGCCGCTTGTCACGACTTCCACAGAAGGTGGCTCCTCTCCCTGTTCGGGCGACGCTCGGCGGTCGTCGTCGCCGGCCTACTAGCTGCCACCGATCCCATTTTTCCTTTTCGTTTGTGTCTGTCTGTTTTATCACATCTGTGTCCTATTAGTTGATTTCGATGGGTTTATTTACATCCCGCTGCCTGTTAGTCTTTGTGCGGGATTGTTCAGTGTTACGTTGTTAGGAGTTCGTGTATGCACCACGGGGGTTTTCTTTGCTCACGGTAATGTTACCGTTTTGATTTATTCGTCTAGGAGTAGAACTTTCTCCTCTGTGTGTTGCGTTTCTTCCCTGTGTGTGGCGACTTCGTTTTAGCGTATTTTCCCACATGTTGTTGTTGTTTGTTTGGGACTCCTTGAATAAACGATTGTGCCACTGGGACTTCCTTGCTCTCCTGCTCCTGATTCCTGCACCTCCCTGCTAGTAGGAGGTACTAGCAGGGAGGTGCAGGAAGAGATGTTGGAGGGCATGTGTGTTGCTAATGTCATTCTTAGCACAACATGCTTCTGCACACAACCACAAATTGACTATAGGAGAATAGGTCACCATTTTGGACATGGCCTATCAATTTAGCCGGCTTTCATAAACTTTCTGCTGTCCACATACACACACACACACATACACACACACACATAACCTGCCCTGCTAGACTAAATGCAGCTCCTTTTGGGTCATCCACATATTGACACTTTTTAAGGCTCGGCACTGATTGGAGAAGTTTGTGAAGATATGCTAAGTTGTCAACGTTCGGTCGTGTCGCTACTAGCCACCAAAATAGCTTCAAAGCGAGAGTGGGAAGGACGAATAGCCGTTAAGAGCCCGGTGTACGGAGTGTCAGTGTGTGTCGTAATGTAATGACAGGGCCCGATGGCATAGCATCTGCTAAGAACAGAATCTCATTCTGGTTCTACATGGAACCATTAGAATAGAATGGCTTTCTAGTTCTACATGGAACCATTAGAATAGAATCTCATTCTGGTTCTACATGGAACCATAAAAATAGAATCTCATTCTGGTTCTACATGGAACCATAAAAATATAATGGCGTTTTAGTTCTACATGGAACAATAAAAATATAATCTCATTCTGGTTCTACATGGAACCATAAAAATATAATGGCATTTTAGTTCTACATGGAACAATAAAAATAGAATCTCATTCTGGTTCTACATGGAACAATAAAACTAGAATCATCTCATTCTGGTTCTACATGGAACCATAAAACTAGAATCTCATTCTAGTTCTACATGGAACAATACAAATAGAATCTCATTCTGGTTCTACATGGAACCATAAAAATACAATCTTATTCTAGTTCTACATGGAACCATAAAACTAGAATCTCATTGTAGTTCTACATGAAACCATAAAACTAGAATCTCATTGTAGTTCTACATGGAACCATAGAACTAGAATCTCATTGTAGTTCTACATGGAACCATAAAACTAGAATCTCATTGTAGTTCTACATGAAACCATAAAAATAGAATCTCATTGTAGTTCTGCATGGAACCATAAAACTAGAATCTCATTGTAGTTCTACATGGAACCATAAAACTAGAATCTCATTGTAGTTCTACATGAAACCATAAAAATAGAATCTCATTGTAGTTCTGCATGGAACTCATGCATCAGTGAATATTAATGATGTGTTCTTGCGAACCTTTATGTCACCATGACCGTGTCAAAGAAACAGATCATTAACAGTGGGCCAATATTCCCTTAAACATACCCAGCTCACACCTTTCTGGTTGAAATAAAGAAGTAAGGATCATCTATAGCTATGAAAGAGCCTCTTTATGTCTGTCTGTCTGTCTGTCTGTCTGTCTGTCTGTCTGTCTGTCCGTCTGTCCGTCTGTCCGTCAATTAAATTCAAAGGGATTTAATGGAAATGGAGACATTTATTTACATTGCCAAAGCAAGTGAAATAGATAATAAACAAAAGTGAAATAAACAATATAAATTCTTCAGTAAACATTACACTCACAAAAGTTCCAAAATAAGAGAGACATTTCAAGTGTCATTATGTCTATATACAGTGTTGTAACGATGTGCAAATACCTAAAGTACAAAAGGGAAAATAAATAAACAGAAATATGGGTTGTATTTACAATGGTGTTTTTTCTTCGCTGGTTGCCCTTTTCTTGTGGCAACAGGTCATAAATCTTGCTGCTGTGATGTCACACTGTGGAATTTCACCCAATAGATAAGGGAGTTTATCAACGTTAAAGTTATTTTCAAATTCTTTGTGGGTCTGTGTAATCTGAAGGAAATATGTGTCTCTAATATGGTCATACGTTTGGCAGGAGGTTAGGAATTCTGTCTGTCTGTCTGTCTGTCTGTCTGTCTGTCTGTCTGTCTGTCTGTCTGTCTGTCTGTCTGTCTGTCTGTCTGTCTGTCTGTCTGTCTGTCTGTCTGTCTGTCTGTCTGTCTGTCTGTCTGTCTGTCTGTCTGAATACAACAGGTGGAGACCTTACAGTGAAATGCTTACTTACAGGCCCTTAACCAACAATGCCGTTTTAAGAAAATATCCCCCAAAAAAGTAAGGGATAAGAAAAACAAATATTTAAAGAGCAGCAGTAAATAAAAATAGCGGGGCTATATACAGGGGGTACCGGTACAGAGTCAATGTGGAGGCTATATACAGGGGGTACCGGTACAGAGTCAATGTGGAGGCTATATACAGGGGGTACCGGTACAGAGTCAATGTAGAGGCTATATACAGGGGGTACCGGTACAGAGTAAATGTGTCAATGTGCGGGGGCACCGGTGTCGAGGTAATTGAGGTAATTGTGTACATGTAGGTAAAGTTATTAAAGTGACTATGCATAGATAATAACAGAGAGTAGCAGCAGCGTGTGGGTGGGTGGGTGGGGGGCAATGCAAGAGTCTGGGTAGACATTTGAAGCTGTTTAGAAGCCTCTTGGGCCTAGACTTGGCGCTCCGGTACCGCTTGCCGTGCGGTAGCAGAGAGAACAGTCTATCACTAGGGTGGCTGGAGTCTTTGACCATTTTTAGGGCCTTCCTCTGACACCTTCTGGAATAGAGGTCTTGGCCCCGGTGATGTACTGGGCTGTACGCACTAGTGTAGTGCCTTGCATTCGGAGGCCGAGCAGTTGCCATACCAGGCGGTGCTGCAACCAGTCAAGATGCTCTCGATGGTTCAGCTGTAAAACCTTTTGAGGATCTGAGGACCCATGCCAAATCTTTTCAGTCTCCTAAAGGGGAATAGGTTTTGTCGTGCCCTCTTCACATCTGTCTTGGTGTGTTTGGACCATGTTAGTTTGTTGGTGATGTGGACGCCAAGGAACTTGAAGGTCTCAACCTGCTCCACTACAGCCCCGTCGATGAGAATTGGGGCATACTCCGTCCTCCTTTTCCTGTAGTCCACAATCATCTCCTTTGTCTTGGTCACGTTGAGAAAGAGGTTGTTGTCCTGGTACCACACGGTCAGGTCTCTGACCTCCTCCCTACAGGCTGGCTCATCATTGTCGGTGATCAGGCCTACCACTGTTGCGTCATCAGCAAACTTAATGATGGTGTTTGAGTCATGCCTGGCCATGCAGTCATGAGTGAACAGGGAGTACAGGAGGGGACTGAGCACGCACCCCTGAGGGGCCCCCGTGTTGAGGATCAGTGTGGAGGATGTGTTGTTACCTACCCTTACCACCTGGGGGCAGCCTGTCAGGAAGTCCAGGATCCAGTTGCAGAGGGATGTGTTTAGTCCCAAGGTCTTTAGCTTAGTGATGAGCTTTGAGGGCACTATGGTGTTAAACGCTGAGCTGTAGTCAATGAATAGCATTCTCACGTAGGTGTTCCTTTTGTCCAGGTGGGAAAGGGCAGTGTGGAGTGCAGTAGAGATTGCATCATCTGTGGATCTGTTGGCGCGGTATCCAAATTGGAGTGGGTCTAGGGTTTTTGGGATAATGGTGTTGATGTGAGCCATGACCAGCCTTTCAAAGCACTTCATGGCTACAGACGTGAGTGCTACGGGTCGGCAGTCATTTAGGCAGCTTAGTGTTCTTGGGCACAAGGACTATGGTGGTCTGCTTGAAACATGTTGGTATTACAGACTCAGACAGGGAGAGGTAAAAAATGTCAGTGAAGACACTTGCCAGTTGGTCCACGCATGCTCTGAGTACACGTTCTGGTAATTCGTCTGTGAATGTTGACCTGTTTAAAGGTCTTACTCACATCGGCTGCGGAGAGCATGATCAGACAGTGGTCCGGAACAGATGATGCTTTCATGCATGTTTCAGTGTTACTGGCCTCGAAGCAAGCATAGAAGTTATTTAGCTCATCTGGTAGGCTCGTGTCACTGAGCAGTTCTCGGCTGTGCTTCCCTTTGTAGTCTGTAATAGTTTGCAAGCCCTGCCACATCCGACGAGCGTCAGAGCCGGTGTAGTACGATTCGATCTTAGCCCTGTATTGACACTTTGCCTGTTTGATGGTTCGTCGGAGGGCATAGCGGGATTTCTTATAAGCTTCCGGGTTAGAGTCCCGCTCCTTGAAAGCGGCAGCTCTACACTTTAGCTCAGTGCGATAGATAGAATTATGGTCATACAAACACACACACACACACACACACACACACACACACACACACACACACACCCTTCGTTTCAGACAACTACATTAGCCACGCTATAATTAATGGCATAATATTGTCTTTTAGAATATAAGGCATTCACGAATTGCACCCTATTCTCCATGTAGTGCACTACATTTGACCAGTACCCTGGTTAAAACTACATAGGTTGCCATTTACGACCCTGTTTATTTCTCTGTCTGGTCAAAGCCAACACCCACAGTAGCCTAATGGGGTGAAAGCATCGCATCTCCAGAACATTGGGAATTCTGCTTTCTATTCATTCACTTCGAGACTGATGTTACATAAAGCACCAGGTCAGTTATGTTCAATGTGTTATTAGGCCCTTTCTGCCTTTTTCCCTCCTGTTTCTAAGTGCTGAATTAGGTGTACAGTCAGCCAGCCAGCCAGTAAGCCAGCCAGTCAGCCAGCCCGTCAGCCAGCCAGCCAGTCACAAAGCGCTGTAGCGGCTATTTTTATTTAATCATCAATTAGGTAATCATCTAGGCATCTCACGATTCCATTTCTCTGCTCTCTCTCTCTCTTTTCAATTCGGCTGTAGGGCGTAAAGAATCTTTAGAAATACAACTCTGCATCACGCGCTTGACTGGTCCTTATCATTGGCAAAGGAAATGTTGCCATCCCTCATGGCTGGAATTCATTACGCTTAGATTCATTATACCATACATACAACACCATTCGTGTTGGTTAAGGTTGATCATTCTTTGTAGTCAACTTGCAATTGACCATGGGGTTTGTAGTTTTTTTTAATCGATATTACATACACAAAGGGAAAGCTAGGCCTAGTCTCCATTTGGTCTTCAGCCAATTCCTAATTTGCTAGGTTTACATCTACATATTTAAAACAATTCCTAATTTGCTAGGTTTACATCTACATATTTAAAACAATTCATAATTTGATAGGTTTACATCTACATATTTAAAACAATTCCTAATTTGCTAGGTTTACATCTACATATTTAAAACAATTCATAATTTGATAGGTTTACATCTACATATTTAAAACAATTCCTAATTTGCTAGGTTTACATCTACATATTTAAAACTTTTTTGATAAATGGATGTTTAGAGTGTAGAAAGACAAAATATTTAGTGATGACTTGCATTAGGGCTAAAGTTGGCTGTGGGACCAATCACTAAAACATTGATTTATTTAAATTTGATGCTGACAAGGAGACACTTCCAATAATTTAGATTAAATCAGTCCTAAAGAATAGATCAATATCTTGAGACAGAGGACAATGTTGTATCATTGATGCTGGTAAGATATTGGACTATTATGTGCTCATTGAACAACGCCAATGGAGTGGTAATAGTAAAAACTTTGAACACACTCATTCCAGGATTTTTCTTTCTTTTTACTATTTTCTACATTGTAGAATAGTAGTGAAGACATCAAAACTATGAAATAACGCACATGGAATCATGTAGTAGCCAAAAAAAAGTGTTAAACAAATCAAAATATTTTTTAGATTTTAGATTCTTTGAAGTAGACACACTTTGCCTTGATGACAGCTTTGTACACTCTTGGCATTCTCTCAACCAGCTTCATTTGGTAGTCACCTGGAATGTATTTCAATTAACAGGTGTAACTTGTTAAAAGTTCATTTGTGGAATTTGGGCAGGAGCGTTTGAGCTAATCAGTTGTGTTTTGACAAGGTAGGGTGGATATACAGAATATAGTCCTATTTGGTAAAAGACCCAAGTCCACATTATGGCAAGAACAGCTCAAATAAGCAAAGAGAAATGACAGTTCATCATTACTTTAAGACATGAAAGTCAGTCAATATGGAACATTTCAAGAACTTTGAAAGTGTCTTCAAGTGCAGTCGCAAAAACCATCAAGCGCTATGATGAAACTGTCTCTTATGAGGACCTCCACAGGAATGGAAGACCCAGAGTTACCTCTGCTGCAGAGGATAAATTCATTAGAGTTACCAGCCTCAGAAATTGCAGCCCAAATAAATTCTTCACAGAGTTCAAGTAACAGACACATCTCAACATCAACTGTTCAGAGGAGACTGTGTGAATCAGGCCTTCATGGTCGAATTGCTGCAAAGAAACCACTACTAAAGGACACCAGTAAGAAGAAGAGACGTGCTTGGGCCAAGAAACACAAGCAATGGACATTAGACCGGTGGAAATCTGTCCTTTGATCTGATGAGTCCAAATTTGAGATTTTTGGTTCCAACCACTGTGTCTTTGTGAGATGCAAGTGTGCCAAGAGTGTGCAAAGCTGTCATCAAGGCAAAGTGTCTACTTCAAAGAATCTATAATCTAAAATATATTTTGATTTGTTTAACACTTTTTTGGTTAACTACATGATTCCATATGTGTTATTTCATAGTTTTGATGTCTTCACTATTATTCTACAATGTAGAAAATAGTAAAAATAAAGAAAAATCCTTGAATGAGTAGGTGTATCCAAACGTTTGACTGCAACATATTATAAAAAATGTTGCTGCCTCTTGGGCCCCCCACGGGCCTGGGCCCAGGGGCTTCAACACCGACAGGCCCCTGCATTAAACCGGCCCTGGTCATACAATCCGCTGGGGCTTCATACACTGTTGGTGCGTCATAGAGTTTCTTCTCGGAAAAACGGTGACTGGCGCCATTGTGTGGCTTTACGGAAAATAACACCAAAAGAGTTGAAAACTGTAATTCATAGGTATCCAATCAATCAGCAAACTTAAACGACAATAAATTCAATTTTTAGGCTACGTGTTAAATCTACTGTTGAACGGATCGTATTGACATCTTAATTCACACCTTTATGGTTACGCACAAGTTGACAATTAGGCTATAGACTTCACTTTCTACACCGATTGGTCAACTTTAATACGATATGCCTTCAAGTTGATAACTTTGGCACTTTCACTTATACTAGCTAATAGCCTATTTAGGCTTAACAAATCCTTCATTATCGACAGGCCATCTCTGAAGTCGCTGGCGTTGCACAGCGCAGTGAACAGTTCTATAGAACTATTTTAGAATTCATCCATCCCTTTTCCTGGACCAATTTCCTTTGGAAAGACCAATAAAAAGCATGGGAAAATTCTCCCCACTTTTTCCGATTACAGGGCTGGTTATTGAAGAAAGCACACCCGACCGCCTGCCGAACATAACCGCAGAGTAGTAGAACGAAGGAGTACTGAGGAGTCAACCAACAGAAGAACCCAACTTTACGAATAACAGGTAAGGATTTTATTTTATCTTAAACCGAGCTTTTTTTTTTTTTTAAATGTAGGCTATTCTTATGACATATTGGTCGCCCATAACTTTGACTTTTCTTCTTCGTAGAATTATCTGTGAGTTACGACTGTGATGCTGAAAACATAAAAAAGTGATGCATACGTATGGCATTGTAAATGGCGTTGTATAGCAAGGTTAAAATTACAGTCAATTAACATTAGAGTTTGCTTACATTTTAAGAGTATACAACAACAACAAAAATGTATAAAATAGTTTGCCCCAACTGTCAACAGTTGAAAAGTCCTTCAAGTTCAGTCAAACGTGTCTCAAGAACAGAACGTTTTATACGAATTATTGGGGAAAAATAAGAAACAAGCTCTTGATAGTATCACCGTTTTTTAACAAGCTTTTACGTATCGATCACACAGCCTTCGTCATACGGAACTATTGGGAAATATATTTAATACTTTTGGATGGTAAATAGGCCTGCACATACAGGAAAAATATATATGTTTCTGAAATGGCGTTACACTACAACAAAGAAACATATGGTGTAACACAGGATGGATACAAAAGTGGACGGATGGACAGAAGGACAGGGACACAGGTGGACGGATGGACAGAAGGACAGGTGACACAGGTGGACGGATGGACAGAGAGACAGGGAAATAGGTGGACGGAAGGACAGAGAGACAGGGAAATAGGTGGACGAAGGACAGAGAGACGGGGAAATAGGTGGACGAAGGACAGAGAGACGGGGAAATAGGTGGACGGATGGACAGAGAGACGGGGAAATAGGTGGACGGATGGACAGAGAGACGGGGAAATAGGTGGACGGATGGACAGAAGGACAGGTGACGCAGGTGGACGGATGGACAGAAGGACAGGTGACACAGGTGGACGGATGGACAGAGAGACAGGGAAATAGATGGACGGATGGACAGAGAGACAGGGAAATAGGTCCTCCAGTAACCCCAACAGAACACCCCGAACAAGCACCACCCCCCGATTTAACTTGTCAACTAATCATCAAGCCCTGAATGAGTTGAATGGAGTGTGTTTGTCAAGGACTGCAATGAATCTGTGTACTGTTGTGGGTACTGGAGGACCAGGGTGGGGAAACACTAACATACAGTATACAGCTAAACAGGACTGGCCTTTTTCTGTGCGTGTGTGTGAAATGCTATGTCAGTATTTGTATTCATTATGGATCCCCATTAGTTCCTGTCAAGGCAACAGCTACTCTTCCTGGGGTTTATTATGGATCCCCATTAGTTCCTGCCAAGGCAGCAGCTACTCTTCCTGGGGTTTATTATGGATCCCCATTAGTTCCTGTCAAGGCAGCAGCTACTCTTCCTGGGGTTCATTATGGATCCCCATTAGTTCCTGCCAAGGCAACAGCTACTCTTCCTGGGGTTTATTATGGATCGTCCTGGGGTCTGGAAAAATTAAGGCAGTTATACAATTTTAAAAACATTACAATACATTCATAACAGATTTCACAACACATTAAGTGTGTGCCCTCAGGCCCCTACTCTGCTACCACATATCTACAGTACTAAATCCATGTGTGTGTATAGTGTGTATGTTATCGTGTGTGTGTGTGTGTGTTATCATGCGTGTGTATGCGTGTCTCTGTGCCTATGTTTGTGTTGCTTCACAGTCCCCGCTGTTCCATAAAGTGTATTTTTATCTGTTTTTAAATCTGATTTTACTGCTTAGCATCAGTTATCTGATGTGGATTAGAGTTCCATGTAGTCATGGCTCTATGTAGTACTGTGCGCCTCCCATAGTCTGTTCTGGACTTGGGGACTGTGAAGAGACCTCTGGTGGCATGTCTTGTGGGGTATGGATGGGTGTCTGAGCTGTGTGCCAGTAGTTTAAACAGACCTCTGGTGGCATGTCTTGTGGGGTATGGATGGGTGTCTGAGCTGTGTGCCAGTAGTTTAAACAGACCTCTGGTGGCATGTCTTGTGGGGTATGGATGGGTGTCTGAGCTGTGTGCCAGTAGTTTAGACAGACCTCTGGTGGCATGTCTTGTGGGGTATGGATGGGTGTCCGAGCTGTGTGCTAGTCGTTTAAATAGACAGCTCGGTGCTTCAACATGTCAATCTTCTAAAAAAATACAAGTAGCGATGAAGTCAATCTCTCCTCCACTTTGAGCCGGGAGAGATTGACATGCATATTATTAATGTTTGCTCTCTGTGTACATCCAAGGGCCAGTCGTGCTGCCCTGTTCTGAGACAATTGAACATTTCCTAAGTCCCTCTTTGTGGCACCTGACCACGCGACTTTACAGTAGTCCAGGTGAGACAAAACTTGTAAAAGAGAGAGTGATCGTAAAGTAGAGAGTGAGAGAGAGTGATAGTAAAAGAGAGTGACAGTAAAAGAGAGTGAGAGAGTGATAGTAAAAGAGAGAGTGAGAGTAAAAGAGAGAGTGAGAGAGAGTGAGAGTGATAATAAAAGACAGTGAGAGAGAGTGAGAGTGAGAGTAAAAGAGAGAGTGAGAGAGAGTGAAAGTGATAGTAAAAGAGAGAGTGAGAGAGAGTGAGAGTGATAATAAAAGACAGTGAGAGAGAGTGAAAGTGAGAGTAAAAGAGAGAGTGAGAGAGAGTGAAAGTGATAGTAAAAGAGAGAGTGAGAGAGAGTGAAAGTGATAGTAAAAGAGAGAGTGAGAGAGAGTGAAAGTGATAGTAAAAGAGAGGAGAGATAACCAACAGATAAAAGTCAAGAGTTGGCCCGGTTCACAGGATGTTTATTTACGGGAATGTGTGTGCGTGTGTGTGTGTGAGAATCATGTGGACATTTCAGGGTAGAGCATAACAACAGTCCCCCAGGGGAACGTAGATTGGAAGAGACACAGTATTGTACGTCACTGAGACAGACAAAAACAGTTTCAGAGAAACATGAATCTCATTCTGAACATTGCATAAGTGTAATCAAATCAACATCATATAACACTCGTGAAGTATGCTGAGAACGACAACAGTGTTGCATAATATGATGCAGACAAAAAAAAGCCTACAATTACTTTATTTGTAATACTATTCCTAGGTTTTCATTGTTTATTTTATGAAATCTGATCTTAAAACCAAAACATGATGGTGGAAAAAACCCTAAGCACACTGGTTTGGGTGGTGAGCTCATGGAAACAGAAAGAGGGTTATTCATTAGGGGTGTTATGTTGTGTTCTGCCACACATGATCTCTAGTAAAAGGATCTATTATTCTAGAAAACACCCAGGAGCATGTTTCACCTACTTTCACCAGTGTGTGTGTGTGTGTGTGTGTGTGTGTGTGTGTGTGTGTGTGTGTGTGTGTGTGTGTGTGTGTGTGTGAGAGAGAGAGAGAGAGATTGTGTGTGTGAGAGAGAGAGATTGTGTGTGAGAGAGAGTGTGTGTGTGTGTGAGAGAGAGAGATTGTGTGTGTGTGTGTGTGTGTGAGAGAGATTGTGTATGTGTGTGTGTGTGTGAGAGAGAGATTGTGTATGTGTGTGTGTGTGAGAGAGAGAGAGTGTGTGTGTGTGTGTGTATGTGTGTGAGAGAGATTGTGTGTGTGAGAGAGAGGGAGCGTGTGTGTGAGAGAGATTGTGTGTGTGTGTGTGAGAGAGAGAGATTGTGTGTGTGTGTTGATATACAGTACATTACCTAATGTTTTTACGTTGTTTTAACATGAATGTATTCACCTGTCTCCCGCTGTAGGTGACAGAGGATGTCCAGAGCTGACTGGTCCTTCCTGGAGCACCTGTTGGAGGAGGGGCAGGAGTATAGCACCGGGGTGGGCCGTGTCTGGCTAACTGTCCTCTTCCTGTTCCGCATGTTGGTCCTGGGCACCGCCGCAGAGTCAGCCTGGGACGACGAACAGGTCGACTTCGTCTGTAATACCAAGCAACCTGGATGTACTGCAGTGTGTTACGACAAAGCTTTCCCCATATCACATTACCGCTATTTTGTCCTCCAGGTGATTTTTGTTTCCACGCCGACTATTTTTTACTTCGGATATGTGGCCATGGGGGCTGCAAAGGAGAAAAAAAAGGAGGAAGATGAGGAGGAGAGGACGGTGGAGGGTGGGGGTGGTGAGGGACGAGAGAGGGGAGGAGTAAAGAAGAACGGAGAGAAGAAGAGGGAGGTGAGAAAGGGGGATGAGATAGAAGAACTAGAGGAGGAGAAAGGAGGGAGGAAGGAAGTGAAAGCTCTCCCAGAGGTTCCTAAGCTAAAGGGCCGTCTCCTCTGTGCCTACGCCGCCAGTATCCTCCTCAAGGTCCTCCTGGAGGTCGGCTTCATCGTGGGGCTATGGTACCTCTACGGCTTCGTGATCCCGGCCCGGTTCGAGTGCGTCCGGGACCCCTGTCCTCACACGGTGGACTGCTTCGTCTCCAGACCCACGGAAAAGACCATCTTCACCATCTACACCCAGACCATCGCTGGAGTCTCTCTACTTCTCAACTTAGCAGAGCTCCTCCACCTCCTTCAGCTGGCCATCACCCACCGCCTAGAAAAACGCTATGCACAGGAGCAGTACACCTTTCCTGGCATAGCCGTGGTTCCAATCCGGCCTGGTGCTCCAAACCTGGAGATGGAGATGCAGCAAGCTCTGCCTTATCAGGAGAAGAGCCATCTGTATTTACCCATGGGGGAGGCCGGCTACGCCAATCCCAGTGAGAGTTATCTGGACCTGGGGTCCAGAGAAGGGATGGACCCTGGTGGTGACATTCTCCCCAGTTATTTGAACTGTATGGGGGCGATAAGGACTACACACTCTTCAGGGAGAACTCACCCTAAGAAATACAACACACAACACACACACAGTAAGGTTGCTCAGAAGGGACAGAGTAACAAACACACTAAGCATTATGTATGAGGAAACCAGAGAGGTTTGGTTCTGTGAATAGGAATAAGCCATGTGTCCACTACAGACTGATACAGGCACCTTCGGGGGGGGGGGGGGGGGGGGGGGGGGGGGTTGGAATGCACAAGAATAAGGAAACACTTTACTTGACACCCTGCGTCATAACACTGTCATAACCATGTCATAATATGTCATAACAGCTGACATAACTTGTCACAACCTGTTATAATATGGTCATAACACTGTCATAATATGTCGTAACAGCTGACATAACTTGTCACAACCTGTTATAATATGGTCATAACACTGTCATAATATGTCGTAACAGCTGACATAACTTGTCATAACCTGTTATAACATGGTCATAACACTGCCATATTGTCATAACAGCTGATATAACTCATCATAACCTGTTATAATATGGTCATAACACTGTCATAATGTCATAACAGCTGACATAACTTGTCACAACCTGTTATAATATGGTCATAACACTGTCATAACACATTTAGACCTGTTGTGACACACAGTATAGTGTGTTATTTTATGGCTGGTTATGACACATACATAAGAGTGTCAAAACACACCACACAAGGCAAAGCATTCCATTACATCCTAGCCTACTTATCAACAGTATGTTTATGTTAATATAACATAGATTTTTTTTTTAATTGACCATATTAAATTATCATTGTAATTGCACACACATTGATGTCAGACGTGCACCTGCCCCAATGCTCTGTTTCTGATGACTGGGATGAATGTAGGAGCAGATTTCAGGAGCAGGACTAGACACCCTCTATTAGACTGATGACTGACGTAAGGGCATGTACGTCATAGGACTGTCTACCTGATATGATTATGATGGTCATAATGCTTCATGACAGTGTCATAAAGTGTATTTTCTACAAGTTGTTTAAAATATGATGAACAAAACATGACTGTAAAGAATTCATTACAACAACAACAAAGGACTTAAGAAACAAACCTTCAAACAAAAGGAAACTTCTTGGCTGGGAAAAACATTATTTGAATAAATGTGGGTTTTATAACCAGCCATAAAATAACACACTATATGTCACAACAGGTGTAAATATATGGGTCATGACAGTGTTATAACAGTGTTATGACCATATTATGACAGGTTATGACCGTGTTATTACATGTTACTGATTGTATTGTGCAACATATACCTTGAAGGCAAAGACTATGTAGTGGAGACTAGATTAGATCTTCCTCATTCAAATGGGAACCAGAGAGGGAGGTACGATCCTTGATCATGGATCACTGGAGAATGGGAACCAGAGAAGGTAAAACCTTGATCATGGAACGCCAGAGAATGGGAACCAGAGAAGGTAAAACCTTGATCATGGATCACTGGAGAATGGGAACCAGAGAAGGTAAAACCTTGATCACGGATCACTGGAGAATGGGAACCAGAGAAGGTAAAACCTTGATCATGGAACGCCAGAGAATGGGAACCAGAGAAGGTAAAACCTTGATCACGGATCACTGGAGAATGGGAACCAGAGAAGGTAAAACCTTGATCATGGATCACTGGAGAATGGGAACCAGAGAAGGTAAAACCTTGATCACGGATCACTGGAGAATGGGAACCAGAGAAGGTAAAACCTTGATCATGGAACGCCAGAGAATGGGAACCAGAGAAGGTAAAACCTTGATCATGGATCACTGGAGAATGGGAAACGAGGAATAATGGAACGGTGAAAGGATGTAGTATAATACAGCCATTTTGACTTCAGGAATCCTTCTATTCCAATGGGAATGAGATAAACTTATGCACTGGCTGAATGTGACAATGGAAAAACTTGGCTTGGGATTCCACAGGGAAAACAGCCTACAGGGCCCATGCAGTACAGTGAGGCCTTGTGAGAAAGCATGGGGGGGGGGGGGATATGACTGTGTCCCAAATGGCACCCTATGCCCTACATAGTGCACTACTTTAGACCAGAGCCTTATGTACCCTAGTCAACGGTAGCGCACTATCTAGGGAATAGGGTACCATTTGGGAGGTGTTCTTTATGTTCTGAATTAAGCATGTTCCCTAAGGGATTACTGTGACCTCAGAATGCTGCTCGAGCCAGTGAAATGTTCTGGACTATTCTGCCTAACCCGGAGACTAGTGTACTGGGATCTCTGGACTATTCTGCCAAATCCGGAGACTAGTGTACTGGGATCTCTGGACTATTCTGCCTAACCCGGAGACTGGTGGCCAAACACACAGGCAATCATGCACACAAAGGCACACACATCAGCAGGCATGCACACACACACATACACACACACACACACACATATAGGCAAACACATAAACTACATACACCCTTATCCCCTTTCCAACGTTGGCTTGGAGTCAGGAGAGGGGAGCCAGAACCATGGTGTGCTGGGATGTTCGCCAGTATCCAAAATATGAAGAATGAGAGATGGAGAGAAAGAGACTGGGGGAGGGAGGGAGGGAGGGAGGGAGGGAGGGGGTATGGGGAGAGCGATGGAAATAGAGAAAGGGTATGTTCAATGAAAGTGACTGTTTCTGAATGTTTTTAAATGAATCCCCTGGGAATGAAAAGTCATTATACATTTGATGTAGAATGTGAGTGGTACAGCTGAATTAGTTATCGATGAGAAAGTTATTCCTTTAATAACAAAGGAGAGTACTTCAATAATATGTATTTAATTTGTTTTTTTGTACAGAGATTGTCAATGTTTATATTTAGTAGTTACGTGTTAATAAAGCTCTATATTTTAATCTGTTTTAATTAGGTGATTATGTGCTCTTTATTTACCCACTTCATTAACTACAGCTGTGAATTGATGGCTTCCACAGTTGTGGCTTCCACAGTTGTGGCTTCCACAGTTGTGGCTAGATGGAGTACAGCATTTTAGCTAAGACACCTAATTCTCCTAACATTAACCTAATTATCCTAACCTGCTGTGTTAATTCTCCTAACATTAACCTAATTCTCCTAACCTGCTGTGTTAATTCTCCTAACCTGCTGTGTTAATTCTCCTAACCTGCTGTGTTAATTCTCCTAACCTGCTGTGTTAATTCTCCTAACCTGCTATGTTAATTCTCCTAACCTGCTGTGTTAATTCTCCTAACCTGCTGTGTTAATTCTCCTAACCTGCTAGGTTAATTCTCCTAACCTGCTACGTTAATTCTCCTAACCTGCTATATTAATTATCCTAACCTGCTATGTTAATTCTCCTAACCTGCTATGTTAATTCTCCTAACCTGCTACGTTAATTCTCCTAACCTGCTATATTAATTCTCCTAACCTGCTATGTTAATTCTCCTAACCTGCTATGTTAATTATCCTAACCTGCTATGTTAATTCTCCTAACCTGCTGTGTTAATTCTCCTAACCTGCTATGTTAATTCTCCTAACCTGCTATGTTAATTCTCCTAACCTGCTGTGTTAATTCTCCTGACCTGCTATGTTAATTCTCCTAACCTGCTGTGTTAATTCTCCTAACCTGCTATGTTAATTCTCCTAACCTGCTGTGTTAATTCTCCTAACCTGCTGTGTTAATTCTCCTAACCTGCTACGTTAATTCTCCTAACCTGCTATATTAATTCTCCTAACCTGCTATGTTAATTCTCCTAACCTGCTATGTTAATTATCCTAACCTGCTATGTTAATTCTCCTAACCTGCTGTGTTAATTCTCCTAACCTGCTATGTTAATTCTCCTAACCTGCTATGTTAATTCTCCTAACCTGCTATGTTAATTCTCCTAACCTGCTGTGTTAATTCTCCTAACCTGCTATGTTAATTCTCCTAACCTGCTGTGTTAATTCTCCTAACCTGCTATGTTAATTCTCCTAACCTGCTGTGTTAATTCTCCTAACCTGTTATGTTAATTCTCCTAACCTGCTATGTTAATTCTCCTAACCTGCTGTGTTAATTCTCCTAACCTGCTATGTTAATTCTCCTAACCTGCTATGTTAATTCTCCTAACCTGCTATGTTAATTCTCCTAACCTGCTGTGTTAATTCTCCTAACCTGCTGTGTTAATTCTCCTAACCTGCTATATTAATTCCCCTAACATTAACCTAATTCTCCTAACCTGCTATGTTAATTCTCCTAACCAAGACGATTTTTTGGGGGAGGGGGGGGGGTGTTATAGGCTGCCCAAGCAGAATGCATTCTATGAAGGTCTTGAAATTGTGTTGTCAAACTGTAACGATTCCCTGTTGAAGGAAATCATTTTGTTAGGGGATTTCAATACTGATGTCTGCAAAAAGAGTAGCCCAACCCGCAATGTATTTAATACACTTCTGTAGATCACTTGCTCTGACCCCCAAATGATAAAAGATCCCACCGGGATATGGGAAACAGTGCAAAATACAATTGACTTAATATTGGTTTCTGATAAATCTAAAATATCGCAGAGTGGAGTAATAGTCTATGGAATCAGTGATCATTTTATTACATTTTGCACAAGGAGGATTTTTTAAAGATATGTTTACAGTTGAAGTCGGAAGTTTACATACACTTATGTGGGATGCCATTAAAACTCGTTTTTTCAACCACTCCACAAATGTCTTGTTAACAAACTATAGTTTTGGCAAGTCGGTTCGGACATCTACTTTGTGCATGACACAAGTCATTTTTCTAACAATTGTTTACAGACAGATTATTTCACTTATCATTTACTGTATCACAATTCCAGTGGGTCAGAAGTTTACATACAGCAAGTTGACTGTGCCTCAAAACAGCTTGGAAAATTCCAGAAAATGATATCATGGCTTTAGAAGCTTCTGATAGGCTAATTGACATCATTTAAGTCAATTGGAGGTGTACCTGTGGATGTATTTAAAGGCCTACCTTCAAACTCAATTCCTCTTTGCTTGACATCATGGGAAAATCAAAAGAAATCAACCAAGACCTCAGAATAAATGTTAGACCTCCACAAGTCTGGTTCATCCTTGGGAGCAATTTCCAAACACCTGAAGGTACCATGTTCATCTGTACAAACAATAGTACGCAAGTATAAACACCATGGGACCATGCAGCCGTCATACCGCTCAGGAAGGAGACGCGTTCTGTCTCCTAGAGATTAACGTACTTTGGTGCGAAAAGTGCAAATGAATCCCAGAACAACAGCAAAGGACCTTTTGAAGATGCTGGAGGAAACAGGTACGAAGTCTCTATATCCACATTAAAACGTGTCCTATATCGACATAACCTGAAAGGCCGCTCAGCAATGAAGAAGCCACTGCTCCAAAACCGCCATAAAAAAGCCAGACTACGGTTTGCAACTGCACATGGGGACAAAGATTGTACTTTTTGGAGAAATGTCCTCTGGTCTGATGAAACAAAAATAGAACTGTTTGGCCATAATGACCATCGTTATGTTTGGAGGAAAAAGGGGGAGGCTTGCAAGCCGAAGAACACCAACCCAACCATGAAGCACGGGGGTGGCAGCATCATGTTGTGGGGGAGCTTTGCTGCAGGAGGGACTGGTACACTTCACAAAATAGTTGGCATCATGAGGATGGGAAATTATGTGAATATATTGAAGCAACATCTCAAGACATCAGTCAGGAAGTTAAAGCTTGGTCGCAAATGGTTCTTCCAAATGGACAATGACCCCAAGCATACTTCCAAAGTTGCGGCAAAATGGACAACAAAGTCAAGGTATTGGAGTGGACATCACAAAGCCCTGGCCTCAATCCTATAGACAATTTGTGGGCAGAACTGAAATTGCGTGTGAGAGCAAGGAGGCCTACAAACCTGACTGTAAGTTTCACAAAACCGTTAGAATCAGAGGACTCAAAAAATGCAGTGTTGAAAAGTTTAGGGAGGAAGTGGGTAAAATGGACTGGTCACCTGTGCTAGATAGTGTAGGGGTAGACTGTAAGGGCCCTGTGTGTAGCTGGTGTAGAGAGTCAGGCGCAGGACAGCAGAGATGAGTAATCAACGTTCTTTTACTCGAAAAGACAAATATACGAAGTAACATACCGAGCCCACAAAGACGGACCGAATTACAACAAATAATCGCTCACAAACACAACATGGGGAACAGAGGGTTAAATAATAAATAAGTAATTGGTTGAGTGAAGCCAGGTGTGATAAGACAAAGACAGAACAAATGGAAAATGAAAAGTGGATCGGCGTTGGATAGAAAGCCGGTGACGTCGACCGCCGAACGCCGCCTTCCCTGTGGCTCAGTTGGTAGAGCATGGTGTGTGCAACGCCAGGGTTGTGGGTTCGATTTCCACGGGGGGGCCAGTACAAAAAAAAAATGCATGAAATGTCGCTCTGGATAAAAGCGTCTGCTAAATGACTAAAATCTAAATGTAAAAATGTATATGAAAAAGCAGAGGTTGCCAATGAATTCAACTCTTTTTTTGCTTCTGTTGCCAGCTAGCTGGTTAGCAAGCTGCCCACCAGTTCTGGTTTGTATGGAAGCAACCAAGTCAAGAAGTATTATGTAGAGTTAGGGGTTCAGCCAAACTCTTTTTCTTTTGCAAAGGTAGCAACAGCCAAAAGAGTCAGTATGCTGGCAGAGCTTAAATGCTACAAGGCCACAGGCCTGGATAATATTCCTGCAAGGTTTCTCATAGATTCTGCTGAGCAAATTGGCTCTTGTATTACGCATATCGTTAATCTCTCTCTTGAACAAGGCACCTTTCCCAGGGACATGAAACAAGCTAGAGTTATACCTCTGTATAAGAAGGGGATAAAGTCTGACCCTGGGAATTATAGGCCTGTATCTATCCTCTGTGTAACATCAAATATCCTGGAGAGAATTGTACATGAGCAAATGTATGAATAAGTTAACAAACAGGGTCTAATGTATGATTTTCAGTCGGGTTTTAGAAAAACATACTCCACTGATTCATGTCTACTTTACTTGACTGACCTCATCAGGAAAGAGATTGATGAGGGAAATCTGTGTGGAGTGGTACTGCTTGACCTACAGAAGGCCTTTGATACAGTTAACCACTGTCTCCGAATCTCCAAACTGGAGGCACTGGGGTTAAACAGTATCCCTCTAGGCTGGGTAAAGTCCTATTTATCAGGAAGGGAGCAAGTAGTAGAGGTTAATGGTTCACTGTCTCAGGCAAAAACCAATGATTTGTGGCGTTCCGCAGGGGAGTGTGCTTGGGCCTCTGCTGTTTTTATTGTATATTAATGATATGAAAGATGCTTGTTCTTGCCGTCTTTTTTCTTTATGCGGATGACTCTACACTTCTGGTGTCTCACAAAAGTAAAACTATGTTGGAGAGCATACTTAGCACAGAGCTTACTAACATTAGCCAATGGCTTGGAGATAATAAGCTATCTCTGCACTTAGGGAAAACTGAAGCAATTATTTTGGGATCCAGACCTAAATTGTGTAGGTCGTCTGAAATCAGAGTGGAGTTAGGGGGTGAGGTGCTGACTACTCAAACCTCTGTTAGCTACCTGGGATGAATGGTGTTACGGGGGTGAGGTGCTGACTACTAAATCCTCTGTTAGCTACCTGGGATGTATCCTCGATGGAAGCTTAGGAGGTGTGAGCATGGCCAATAAGGTGCTAGGGAAGGTTAATGCCAGGACTTAAGTTTTTGGTTAGAAAGTCCAAGCTGCTTGATAAGGGCTACTGCCCTCATTCAATGCCATTTTGACTATGCTAGTACTTCCTGGTTTGGGGGCTTATCTTAACTTATGAAAGGGAAGCTCCAGATAGCCCAGAATAAGCTGATCAGGGTAGTATTGAAGGTGAGTCCACGTACTCACATAGGCAGGAGCTGCTTTCAGGAGCTAAACTGGCTGCCTGTTGAGGCTAGGGTGTCCCAGATTAGACTAGGTTTAGTTTACAGGAGTATTTAGATATGTAAGTGATTACTTTCCTCATGTTACTGGATGCACACAATCACAGCACCAGATCAGGTGTTGCTGATGTGTGCTTATACAGGTTCAGGAGTAATGCTGGGAAAGGTACTTTCTTGTATACTGGAGCCTCAGAATGGAATGAGTTGCCTCTGCCCATAAAAACAACGTCCTCTCTGGACAGCTTTAAAAATTATGTAAAAATGTGTTTGATGTCCTCTGTGCCCATATGAATAACCCCTATGATGTAACTGGAATGATGAGATAGATGATCTTCTTCTCTGTTTTTGTTTGATTATTTCACTGCCATACTGTGTTGGATCTTGTCTAGACATCTTGTCTCAAGAAGACCACAATGGAAATAAGTCCCAGACTTTATTGTGTGTTGTCCTCCATGATTTTATTCATGTGCATGTATGGGCTTTTTCAAGTTTTATGTGTGCTTGTTTTTTTTAAATGGTCGAATTAATAAGCTAAACTGAACTAAAAAACCTGCTACATTGATTCTCCTAACCTGCTATGTTAATTCTCCTAACCTGCTGTGTTAATTCTCCTAACCTGCTATGTTAATTCTCCTAACCTGCTGTGTTAATTCTCCTAACCTGCTATGTTAATTCTCCTAACCTGCTGTGTTAATTCTCCTAACCTGCTGTGTTAATTCTCCTAACCTGCTGTGTTAATTCTCCTAACCTGCTACGTTAATTCTCCTAACCTGCTATATTAATTATCCTAACCTGCTATGTTAATTCTCCTAGCCTGCTATGTTAATTATCCTAACCTGCTATGTTAATTCTCCTAACCTGCTGTGTTAATTCTCCTAACCTGCTATGTTAATTCTCCTAACCTGCTATGTTAATTCTCCTAACCTGCTATGTTAATTCTCCTAACCTGCTGTGTTAATTCTCCTAACCTGCTATGTTAATTCTCCTAACCTGCTGTGTTAATTCTCCTAACCTGCTATGTTAATTCTCCTAACCTGCTGTGTTAATTCTCCTAACCTGCTATGTTAATTCTCCTAACCTGCTATGTTAATTCTCCTAACCTGCTATGTTAATTCTCCTAACCTGCTATGTTAATTCTCCTAACCTGCTATGTTAATTCTCCTAACCTGCTGTGTTAATTCTCCTAACCTGCTGTGTTAATTCTCCTAACCTGCTGTGTTAATTCTCCTAACCTGCTGTGTTAATTCTCCTAACCTGCTATATTAATTCCCCTAACATTAACCTAATTCTCCTAACCTGCTATGTTAATTCTCCTAACCAAGACGATTTTTTGGGGGAGGGGGGGGGTGTTATAGGCTGCCCAAGCAGAATGCATTCTATGAAGGTCTTGAAATTGTGTTGTCAAACTGTAACGATTCCCTGTTGAAGGAAATCATTTTGTTAGGGGATTTCAATACTGATGTCTGCAAAAAGAGTAGCCCAACCCGCAATGTATTTAATACACTTCTGTAGATCACTTGCTCTGACCCCCAAATGATAAAAGATCCCACCGGGATATGGGAAACAGTGCAAAATACAATTGACTTAATATTGGTGTCTGATAAATCTAAAATATCGCAGAGTGGAGTAATAGTCTATGGAATCAGTGATCATTTTATTACATTTTGCACAAGGAGGATTTTTAAAGATATGTTTACAGTTGAAGTCGGAAGTTTACATACACTTATGTGGGATGCCATTAAAACTCGTTTTTCAACCACTCCACAAATGTCTTGTTAACAAACTATAGTTTTGGCAAGTCGGTTCGGACATCTACTTTGTGCATGACACAAGTCATTTTTCTAACAATTGTTTACAGACAGATTATTTCACTTATCATTTACTGTATCACAATTCCAGTGGGTCAGAAGTTTACATACAGCAAGTTGACTGTGCCTCAAAACAGCTTGGAAAATTCCAGAAAATGATATCATGGCTTTAGAAGCTTCTGATAGGCTAATTGACATCATTTAAGTCAATTGGAGGTGTACCTGTGGATGTATTTAAAGGCCTACCTTCAAACTCAATTCCTCTTTGCTTGACATCATGGGAAAATCAAAAGAAATCAACCAAGACCTCAGAATAAATGTTAGACCTCCACAAGTCTGGTTCATCCTTGGGAGCAATTTCCAAACACCTGAAGGTACCATGTTCATCTGTACAAACAATAGTACGCAAGTATAAACACCATGGGACCATGCAGCCGTCATACCGCTCAGGAAGGAGACGCGTTCTGTCTCCTAGAGATTAACGTACTTTGGTGCGAAAAGTGCAAATGAATCCCAGAACAACAGCAAAGGACCTTTTGAAGATGCTGGAGGAAACAGGTACGAAGTCTCTATATCCACATTAAAACGTGTCCTATATCGACATAACCTGAAAGGCCGCTCAGCAATGAAGAAGCCACTGCTCCAAAACCGCCATAAAAAAGCCAGACTACGGTTTGCAACTGCACATGGGGACAAAGATTGTACTTTTTGGAGAAATGTCCTCTGGTCTGATGAAACAAAAATAGAACTGTTTGGCCATAATGACCATCGTTATGTTTGGAGGAAAAAGGGGGAGGCTTGCAAGCCGAAGAACACCAACCCAACCATGAAGCACGGGGGTGGCAGCATCATGTTGTGGGGGAGCTTTGCTGCAGGAGGGACTGGTACACTTCACAAAATAGTTGGCATCATGAGGATGGGAAATTATGTGAATATATTGAAGCAACATCTCAAGACATCAGTCAGGAAGTTAAAGCTTGGTCGCAAATGGTTCTTCCAAATGGACAATGACCCCAAGCATACTTCCAAAGTTGCGGCAAAATGGACAACAAAGTCAAGGTATTGGAGTGGACATCACAAAGCCCTGGCCTCAATCCTATAGACAATTTGTGGGCAGAACTGAAATTGCTTGTGAGAGCAAGGAGGCCTACAAACCTGACTGTAAGTTTCACAAAACCGTTAGAATCAGAGGACTCAAAAAATGCAGTGTTGAAAAGTTTAGGGAGGAAGTGGGTAAAATGGACTGGTCACCTGTGCTAGATAGTGTAGGGGTAGACTGTAAGGGCCCTGTGTGTAGCTGGTGTAGAGAGTCAGGCGCAGGACAGCAGAGATGAGTAATCAACGTTCTTTTACTCGAAAAGACAAATATACGAAGTAACATACCGAGCCCACAAAGACGGACCGAATTACAACAAACAATCACTCACAAACACAACATGGGGAACAGAGGGTTAAATAATAAATAAGTAATTGGTTGAGTGAAGCCAGGTGTGTGACAAAGACAGAACAAATGGAAAATGAAAAGTGGATCGGCGTTGGATAGAAAGCCGGTGACGTCGACCGCCAAACGCCGCCTTCCCTGTGGCTCAGTTGGTAGAGCATGGTGTGTGCAACGCCAGGGTTGTGGGTTCGATTTCCACGGGGGGGCCAGTACAAAAAAAAATGCATGAAATGTCGCTCTGGATAAAAGCGTCTGCTAAATGACTAAAATCTAAATGTAAAAATGTATATGAAAAAGCAGAGGTTGCCAATGAATTCAACTCTTTTTTTGCTTCTGTTGCCAGCTAGCTGGTTAGCAAGCTGCCCACCAGTTCTGGTTTGTATGGAAGCAACCAAGTCAAGAAGTATTATGTAGCGTTAGGGGTTCAGCCAAACTCTTTTTCTTTTGCAAAGGTAGCAACAGCCAAAAGAGTCAGTATGCTGGCAGAGCTTAAATGCTCCAAAGCCACAGGCCTGGATAATATTCCTGCAAGGTTTCTCATAGATTTTGCTGAGCAAATTGGCTCTTGTATTACGCATATCGTTAATCTCTCTCTTGAACAAGGCACCTTTCCCAGGGACATGAAACAAGCTAGAGTTATACCTCTGTATAAGAAGGGGATAAAGTCTGACCCTGGGAATTATAGGCCTGTATCTATCCTCTGTGTAACATCAAATATCCTGGAGAGAATTGTACATGAGCAAATGTATGAATAAGTTAACAAACAGGGTCTAATGTATGATTTTCAGTCGGGTTTTAGAAAAACATACTCCACTGATTCATGTCTACTTTACTTGACTGACCTCATCAGGAAAGAGATTGATGAGGGAAATCTGTGTGGAGTGGTACTGCTTGACCTACAGAAGGCCTTTGATACAGTTAACCACTGTCTCCGAATCTCCAAACTGGAGGCACTGGGGTTAAGCAGTATCCCTCTAGGCTGGGTAAAGTCCTATTTATCAGGAAGGGAGCAAGTAGTAGAGGTTAATGGTTCACTGTCTCAGGCAAAAACCAATGAGTTCTGGCGTTCCGCAGGGGAGTGTGCTTGGGCCTCTGCTGTTTTTATTGTATATTAATGATATGAAAGATGCTTGTTCTTGCCGTCTTTTTTCTTTATGCGGATGACTCTACACTTCTGGTGTCTCACAAAAGTAAAACTATGTTGGAGAGCATACTTATCACAGAGCTTACTTACATTAGCCAATGGCTTGGAGATAATAAGCTATCTCTGCACTTAGGGAAAACTGAAGCAATTATTTTGGGATCCAGACCTAAATTGTGTAGGTCGTCTGAAATCAGAGTGGAGTTAGGGGGTGAGGTGCTGACTACTCAAACCTCTGTTAGCTACCTGGGATGAATGGTGTTACGGGGGTGAGGTGCTGACTACTAAATCCTCTGTTAGCTACCTGGGATGTATCCTAGATGGAAGCTTAGGAGGTGTGAGCATGGCCAATAATGTGCTAGGGAAGGTTAATGCCAGGACTTAAGTTTTTGGTTAGAAAGTCCAAGCTGCTTGATAAGGGCTACTGCCCTCATTCAATGCCATTTTGACTATGCTAGTACTTCCTGGTTTGGGGGCTTATTTTAACTTATGAAAGGGAAGCTCCAGATAGCCCAGAATAAGCTGATCAGGGTAGTATTGAAGGTGAGTCCACGTACTCACATAGGCAGGAGCTGCTTTCAGGAGCTAAACTGTCTGCCTGTTGAGGCTAGGGTGTCCCAGATTAGACTAGGTTTAGTTTACAGGAGTATTTAGATATCTAAGTGATTACTTTCCTCATGTTACTGGATGCACACAATCACAGCACCAGATCAGGTGTTGCTGATGTGTGCTTATACAGGTTCAGGAGTAATGCTGGGAAAGGTACTTTCTTGTATACTGGAGCCTCAGAATGGAATGAGTCGCCTCTGCCCATAAAAACAACGTCGTCTCTGGACAGCTTTAAAAATTAAGTAAAAATGTGTTTGATGTCCTCTGTACCCATATGAATAACCCCTATGATGTAACTGGAATGATGAGATAGATGTTCTTCTTCTCTGTTTTTGTTTGATTATTTCACTGCCATAATGTGCTGGATCTTGTCTAGACATCTTGTCTCAAGAGGACCACAATGGAAATAAGTCCCAGACTTTATTGTGTGTTGTCCTCCATGATTTTATTCATGTGCATGTATGGGCTTTTTCAAGTTTTATGTGTGCTTGTTTTTTAAAATGGTCGAATTAATAAACTAAACTGAACTAAAAAACCTGCTACATTGATTCTCCTAACCTGCTATGTTAATTCTCCTAACCTGCTATGTTAATTCTCCTAACCTGCTATGTTAATTCTCCTAACCTGCTATGTTAATTCTCCTAACCTGCTATGTTAATTCTCCTAACCTGCTATGTTAATTCTCCTAACCTGCTATGTTAATTCTCCTAACCTGCTATGTTAATTATCCTAACCTGCTACGTTAATTCTCCTATCTTGTATGTTAATTTTCCTAACCTGCTAAGAATAACAGAACAGAATAATACAACTACGTTAAAGGATATTATATTCTGCTAATATCCCTCACAAGAAAAATCGCGGGAAAATAACTATGATTTACTGCCCTGCTTTGACTCTGTCTCGGGGTGTAGAGGGCTAGCAGCAATATTAATATGACAGTAAAAATTGATATAAGGTGGAAAAGCACTTTATACTTTTGCCGTATGTCATATCGTTATGGGGGATATGGACCATGAAAACGGTGAGGTGCTGGGTACTGATAAAACCCAGAACTCTGCACACTACACACAGGGACATGCCCTGGATCATTTCCCCATTGTGTGTGTGTGTGTGTGTGTGTGTGTGTGTGTGTGTGTGTGTGTGACGGTGTGTGAAGGTGCTAGCCTCAGTGCACTCTACACAGAGACAGTTCATTTCCAGCAATTTAGGGAACTGTCTCCTCGACGATAAGCAGTTATCTGTGGCAAGAAATAGTGCCTGATGGGTAATTGTCTAGAAAACACACATCCTATCTAACCCAAGGGGACCTCAAAACAAACAACAAATAACCGGGATGAAAGAAAAGGATTGATATCACTGACTTCTCTCGCTGAAGCTTTTTAAATGAAAACAACATATTTTAAATGAAAACAACATGTTATAAATGAAAACAGGTTTTTAAATGAATTCAACAGGTTTTTAAATGAATTCAACAGGTTTTAAATGAAATCAACAGGTTTTAAATGAATCAACAGGTTTTAACTGAAAACAACAGGTTTGAAGTGAAACAACAGGTTTTAAATGAAACAACAGGTTTGTAGTGAAACAACAGGTTTGTAGTGAAACAACAGGTTTGAAGTGAAACAACAGGTTTTAAATGAAAACAACAGGTTTGAAGTGTAACAACAGGTTTGAAGTGAAGCAACAGGATTTAGGCTTTATTAATTTAATTAAAATAAAAAAGAGGAAGCCATTCCTTGACCGTGTTAATGGACAGTGTGTTTTGGTTATGAGTTGTCTGTTCACTGCAACCCTCACTGAAAGATGAGCTGGCAGCAGGTACTTGAAGTGAGTACCAAATGGCAACCTATTCCCTATATAGTACACTACTTTTGACCAAGGCCCATAAGGTGTAGATCTATATGAAGTGCAGTAGTGCACTATGCAGTAAATAGGGTTCCATTTGGTGTGTGAAGTGGCTAAGCAGGGCCCGGTGAGGCTGCCCAATGCAGTGCCTGTTCTGAAGCACCTGGGACAGTAGTCTCACTCTGTTATGTTATCATAGGCCAACAAGTGTGTATGTGGTGTGTGTGTGTGTGTGTGTGTATGTGGTGTGTGTGTGTGAGAGAGAGAGAGAGAGAGAGAGAGAGAGAGAGAGAGAGAGAGAGAGAGTGTGTGGAGGGAGGTGGCACGCTAACTAAACGTTGGGGTCATGGAACAGCTTGAGAGGGGTGACCTACTTCGGCCATGATCTCTGCCAACCAAAACCTACGGGAGCAGAAAACTGGTCTGGGCCTGTATAGTCCGACGGCATGCAGGATCTGCCTACACTGACCCCTCTACTGTAGACAGAGCCAGCAGCCTACACTAACCCCTCTACTGTAGACAGAGCCAGCAGCCTACACTAACACCTCTACTGTAGACAGAGCCAGCAGCCTACACTAACCCCTCTACTGTAGACAGAGCCAGCAGCCTACACTAACCCCTCTACTGTAGACAGAGACAGCAGCCTACACTAACCCCTCTACTGTAGACAGAGACAGCAGCCTACACTAACCCCTCTACTGTAGACAGAGACAGCAGCCTACACTAACCCCTCTACTGTAGACAGAGCCAGCAGCCTACACTGACCCCTCTACTGTAGACAGAGACAGCAGCCTACACTAACCCCTCTACTGTAGACAGAGCCAGCAGCCTACACTAACCCCTCTACTGTAGACAGAGCCAGCAGCCTACACTAACCCCTCTACTGTAGACAGAGACAGCAGCCTACACTAACCCCTCTACTGTAGACAGAGCCAGCAGCCTACACTGACCCCTCTACTGTAGACAGAGACAGCAGCCTACACTAACCCCTCTACTGTAGACAGAGCCAGCAGCCTACACTAACCCCTCTACTGTAGACAGAGCCAGCAGCCTACACTAACCCCTCTACTGTAGACAGAGCCAGCAGCCTACACTGACCCCTCTACTGTAGACAGAGCCAGCAGCCTACACTGACCCCTCTACTGTAGACAGAGCCAGCAGCCTACACTAACCCCTCTACTGTAGACAGAGCCAGCAGCCTACACTAACCCCTCTACTGTAGACAGAGCCAGCAGCCTACACTAACCCCTCTACTGTAGACAGAGCCAGCAGCCTACACTGACCCCTCTACTGTAGACAGAGCCAGCAGCCTACACTAACCCCTCTAATTTAGACAGAGCCAGCAGCCTACACTGACCCCTCTACTGTAGACAGAGCCAGCAGCCTACACTAACCCCTCTACTGTAGACAGAGCCAGCAGCCTACACTGACCCCTCTACTGTAGACAGAGCCAGCAGCCTACACTGACCCCTCTACTGTAGACAGAGACAGCAGCCTACACTAACCCCTCTACTGTAGACAGAGCCAGCAGCCTACACTGACCCCTCTACTGTAGACAGAGCCAGCAGCCTACACTGACCCCTCTACTGTAGACAGAGCCAGCAGCCTACACTGACCCCTCTACTGTAGACAGAGCCAGCAGCCTACACTGACCCCTCTACTGTAGACAGAGCCAGCAGCCTACACTGACCCCTCTACTGTAGACAGAGCCAGCAGCCTACACTGACCCCTCTACTGTAGACAGAGCCAGCAGCCTACACTGACCCCTCTACTGTAGACAGAGCCAGCAGCCTACACTGACCCCTCTACTGTAGACAGAGCCAGCAGCCTACACTGACCCCTCTATTGTAGACAGAGCCAGCAGCCTACACTGACCCCTCTACTGTAGACAGAGCCAGCAGCCTACACTAACCCCTCTACTGTAGACAGAGCCAGCAGCCTACACTGACCCCTCTACTGTAGACAGAGCCAGCAGCCTACACTGACCCCTCTACTGTAGACAGAGCCAGCAGCCTACACTAACCCCTCTACTGTAGACAGAGACAGCAGCCTACACTAACCCCTCTACTGTAGACAGAGCCAGCAGCCTACACTGACCCCTCTACTGTAGACAGAGCCAGCAGCCTACACTGACCCCTCTACTGTAGACAGAGCCAGCAGCCTACACTAACCCCTCTACTGTAGACAGAGCCAGCAGCCTACACTAACCCCTCTACTGTAGACAGAGACAGCAGCCTACACTAACCCCTCTACTGTAGACAGAGCCAGCAGCCTACACTGACCCCTCTACTGTAGACAGAGCCAGCAGCCTACACTGACCCCTCTACTGTAGACAGAGACAGCAGCCTACACTGACCCCTCTACTGTAGACAGAGCCAGCAGCCTACATTAACCCCTCTACTGTAGACAGAGACAGCAGCCTACACTAACCCCTCTACTGTAGACAGAGCCAGCAGCCTACACTGACCCCTCTACTGTAGACAGAGACAGCAGCCTACACTGACCCCTCTACTGTAGACAGAGCCAGCAGCCTACACTGTGCCCTCTACTGTAGACAGAGACAGCAGCCTACACTAACCCCTCTACTGTAGATAGAGCCAGCAGCCTACACTAACCCCTCTACTGTAGACAGAGCCAGCAGCCTACACTGACCCCTCTACTGTAGACAGAGCCAGCAGCCTACACTGACCCCTCTACTGTAGACAGAGCCAGCAGCCTACACTGACCCCTCTACTGTAGACAGAGCCAGCAGCCTACACTAACCCCTCTACTGTAGACAGAGACAGCAGCCTACACTGACCCCTCTACTGTAGACAGAGCCAGCAGCCTACACTAACCCCTCTACTGTAGACAGAGCCAGCAGCCTACACTGACCCCTCTACTGTAGACAGAGCCAGCAGCCTACACTGACCCCTCTACTGTAGACAGAGCCAGCAGCCTACACTAACCCCTCTACTGTAGACAGATACAGCAGCCTACACTAACCCCTCTACTGTAGACAGAGCCAGCAGCCTACACTGACCCCTCTACTGTAGACAGAGCCAGCAGCCTACACTAACCCCTCTACTGTAGACAGAGACAGCATTCTACACTAACCCCTCTACTGTAGACAGAGCCAGCAGCCTACATTAACCCCTCTACTGTAGACAGAGCCAGCAGCCTACACTAACCCCTCTACTGTAGACAGAGCCAGCAGCCTACACTAACCCCTCTACTGTAGACAGAGCCAGCAGCCTACACTGACCCCTCTACTGTAGACAGAGACAGCAGCCTACACTGACCCCTCTACTGTAGACAGAGCCAGCAGTCTACACTGACCCCTCTACTGTAGACAGAGCCAGCAGCCTACACTGACCCCTCTACTGTAGACAGAGCCAGCAGCCTACACTAACCCCTCTACTGTAGACAGAGCCAGCAGCCTACACTGACCCCTCTACTGTAGACAGAGCCAGCAGCCTACACTGACCCCTCTACTGTAGACAGAGCCAGCAGCCTACACTAACCCCTCTACTGTAGACAGAGCCAGCAGCCTACACTGACCCCTCTACTGTAGACAGAGCCAGCAGCCTACACTGACCCCTCTACTGTAGACACAGCCAGCAGCCTACACTAACCCCTCTACTGTAGACAGAGACAGCAGCCTACACTGACCCCTCTACTGTAGACAGAGCCAGCAGCCTACACTGACCCCTCTACTGTAGACAGAGCCAGCAGCCTACAATGACCCCTCTACTGTAGACAGAGCCAGCAGCCTACACTGACCCCTCTACTGTAGACAGAGCCAGCAGCCTACACTAACCCCTCTACTGTAGACAGAGCCAGCAGCCTACACTAACCCCTCTACTGTAGACAGAGCCAGCAGCCTACACTGACCCCTCTACTGTAGACAGAGCCAGCAGCCTACACTAACCCCTCTACTGTAGACAGAGACAGCAGCTTACACTAACCCCTCTACTGTAGACAGAGACAGCAGCCTACACTAACCCCTCTACTGTAGACAGAGCCAGCAGCCTACACTAACCCCTCTACTGTAGACAGAGCCAGCAGCCTACACTAACCCCTCTACTGTAGACAGAGCCAGCAGCCTACACTGACCCCTCTACTGTAGACAGAGCCAGCAGCCTACACTGACCCCTCTACTGTAGACAGAGCCAGCAGCCTACACTGACCCCTCTACTGTAGACAGAGCCAGCAGCCTACACTGACCCCTCTACTGTAGACAGAGCCAGCAGCCTACACTAACCCCTCTACTGTAGACAGAGCCAGCAGCCTACACTAACCCCTCTACTGTAGACAGAGCCAGCAGCCTACACTGACCCCTCTACTGTAGACAGAGCCAGCAGCCTACACTGACCCCTCTACTGTAGACAGAGCCAGCAGCCTACACTGACCCCTCTACTGTAGACAGAGCCAGCAGCCTACACTGACCCCTCTACTGTAGACAGAGCCAGCAGCCTACACTGACCCCTCTACTGTAGACAGAGCCAGCAGCCTACACTAACCCCTCTACTGTAGACAGAGCCAGCAGCCTACACTGACCCCTCTACTGTAGACAGAGCCAGCAGCCTACACTGACCCCTCTACTGTAGACAGAGCCAGCAGCCTACACTGACCCCTCTACTGTAGACAGAGCCAGCAGCCTACACTGACCCCTCTACTGTAGACAGAGCCAGCAGCCTACACTGACCCCTCTGCTGTAGACAGAGCCAGCAGCCTACACTAACCCCTCTACTGTAGACAGAGACAGCAGCCTACACTAACCCCTCTACTGTAGACAGAGCCAGCAGCCTACACTGACCCCTCTACTGTAGACAGAGCCAGCAGCCTACACTAACCCCTCTACTGTAGACAGAGACAGCAGCCTACACTAACCCCTCTACTGTAGACAGAGCCAGCAGCCTACACTAACCCCTCTACTGTAGACAGAGCCAGCAGCCTACACTAACCCCTCTACTGTAGACAGAGCCAGCAGCCTACACTAACCCCTCTACTGTAGACAGAGCCAGCAGCCTACACTAACCCCTCTACTGTAGACAGAGCCAGCAGCCTACACTAACCCCTCTACTGTAGACAGAGCCAGCAGCCTACACTAACCCCCCGTCACCCCCCACACTGTAGGCAGACAGCAGCCAGCAGCCTACACACACACACACACACACACCCACACACACTGACTGGATTACAGGAAGGAACTGTGAGACTCCTGAATTACAGGAAGGAACTGCCAGACTCCTGGATTACAGGAAGGAACTGTCAGACTCCTGGATTACAGGAAGGAACTGTCAAACTCCTGGATTACAGGAAGGAACTGTCAGAAAGCTGGAGTACAGGAAGGAATTGTCAGACTCCTGGATTACAGGAAGGTACTGTCAGACTCCTGGATTACAGGAAGGTATTGTCAGACTCCCGGTGTAGAGGAAGGAAATGTCAGATTCTTGGATTACAGGAAGGAACTGTCAGACTTCTTGTCAGCTGTTGATATTTGTCTGATTGAAACAAAAGGTTACAATCTGCACCTACATACAGCATCTTCTCACTCTTACAGGCTGACTACAGCACTCGCGTCTCGTGCGCGAGCGTTGCAAAATATATTTCGAAATCTATATTATTCAATTATTACACCCACACTGCTCACGCGCGTCAACGAGCGTCTGTGTTGCCAAGGGCTAAAATAGAAGTCAGTTCTATTTCTGACGCAGATTGCGTTGCAAATCCTGCCTCTCCCATCTCCTCTTTGGTTTATAGAAGCAGGTACCCACGTGCCATCTCCTCGTTGGTTATACCCACGTGCCATCTCCTCATTGGTTATACCCACGTGGGTGACTGAAAGACGAACGAGGTCAGTGGCGGTAATGCACCTAATTTATGAAATACATTTATGCACGATGGCGCACGCTCGCAGCCAGTTTGGGTTCCATGTTGGACAAGCCAAGAAGAAGCAACATATTTACTGCTGGACCAACAGTTACCTAGGAGATGTTAGGAAGGTGACGATGTCATATTGAGAGACAACTAGTGGTGTGTAATCAGACTATCTGACCAAATGACCTCACATTTTGAAGTACATGCCATTTATCAGACACCTTTGTCCAAAGCAACTTACAATCCCTGGAATTGAACTCGCGATCCTGGCATTCAAATGTCATGCTCTGCCAACTGAGCTAAAGAGGATTTACTGTTTCCTGTATTGTTCTGAGACCCATCTTTACACTGTTTCCTGTATCCTCACATTGTTGAACTGGCTGCTGATGCATCCCTTAATGACATTCAGACACACACACACACACACACACACATAGCAACTCAACATCACCCAAGTTCAAGGTCTGCAGCACACTCTCACTCAGTCACCCAACAGGGGCAGAACTGTGCCAGGGTAAGCAGGCCAGGGTAAGCAGGCCAGGGTGAGCAGGCCAGGGTGAGCAGGCCAGGGTGAGCAGGCCAGGGTAAGCAGGCCAGGGTAAGCAGGCCAGGGTAAGCAGGCCAGGGTGAGCAGGACGACCTCTATGTCCCAAATGGCACCCCTATTCCCTACATAGTGCACTACTTTTAACCATAGCCTTATGGGCAGTGGTCGAAATTAGTGCACTACGTAGGGAATAGGGGTGCCATTTGGTACATAGAAGTCGTCTTGTTTCCTGCCAGCTGTAGTGCTGAGAGGCTGAGAGACCTGTCCTTCCCTAGGGCTGCTGACATAACAGTCACAGCTACACAAACACTCACAGGCTGAGGGAATTAAATTAAGGGCCTACAAATAAAACTGCTCGACTCATTTGACTGTTTTTAGACCAAGATTCAAACATTTTAGAAAGCAGGGACACTCTTTGACTTACGTGGACTCATCAGTCCATGCAAAGAGAGTCAATGCAAAGATAGTCCATGCAAAGAGCGTCCGTACAAAGAGAGTCTATACAAAGAGTCCATACAGAGTCCATACAGAGAGAGTCCATACAAAGAGAGTCCATGCAAAGAGAGTCCATGCAAAGAGCGTCCGTACAAAGAGAGTCTATACAAAGAGTCCATACAGAGTCCATACAGAGAGAGTCCATACAAAGAGAGTCCATGCAAAGAGAGTCCAATCAAAGAGAGTCTAAACAAAGAGTCCATACAGAGTCCATACAGAGAGAGTCCATACAAAGAGAGTCCATGCAAAGAGAGTCCATGCAAAGAGAGTTAAAATACATTTAATTGAATTCAAAATTATTAATTTTACACGTCTAAATGTAGAACGCTGTACAGGAAGTGGGTCTGTTTCTGCTTCCTGTTCCCCCCATTGTTGTTCCCCTGGGACTGGCGGTCCGGCAGGGTGGCGGTGTGGGAGGGAGGGATTGTCCACCCTGACAATGGATGAAGCATGGGCTAACAGGGGTAGGCATTGTTACATTGTTAAGGCATCAGAGTCCCATGAGCACCTCAACCCGTCTAAGCCATATAACTGCTATATAATATGTAAAATAGTTAACCAATAGCTACACGCATTGAAATATTTTGACTCATCACATACACTGCTGCTACTGTGTATTATCTATCCTGTTGCATAGACACTTTACCCCTACCTACAGTATACTGCTGTTACTGTCTATTATCTATCCTTTACCCCTACCTACAGTACACTGCTGTTACTGTCTATTATCTATCCTTTACCCCTACCTACAGTATACTGCCGTTACTGTCTATTATCTATCCTTTACCCCTACCTACAGTATACTGCTGTTACTGTCTATTATCTATCCTTTACCCCTACCTACAGTATACTGCTGTTACTGTCTATTACCTATCCTTTACCCCTACCTACAGTATACTGCTGTTACCGTTTATTATCTATCCTTTACCCCTACCTACAGTATACTGCTGTTACCGTTTATTATCTATCCTTTACCCCTACCTACAGTATACTGCTATTACTGTCTACTATCTATCCTTTACCCCTACCTACAGTATACTGCTGTTACTGTCTATTATCTATCCTTTACCCCTACCTACAGTATACTGCTGTTACTGTCTATTATCTATCCTTTACCCCTACCTACAGTATACTGCTGTTACTGTCTATTATCTATCCTGTTGTCTAGTCAATTTACCCCTACCTACAGTATACTGCTGTTACTGTCTATTATCTATCCTTTACCCCTACCTACAGTATACTGCTGTTACTGTCTATTATCTATCCTTTACCCCTACCTACATTATACTGCTGTTACTGTCTATTATCTATCCTGTTGTCTAGTCAATTTACCCCTACCTACAGTATACTGCTGTTACTGTCTATTATCTATCCTTTACCCCTACCTACAGTATACTGCTGTTACTGTCTATTATCTATCCTGTTGTCTAGTCAATTTACCCCTACCTACAGTATACTGCTGTTACTGTCTATTTTCTATCCTTTACCCCTACCTACAGTATACTGCTGTTACTGTCTATTATCTATCCTTTACCCCTACCTGCAGTATACTGCTGTTACTGTCTATTATCTATCCTTTACCCCTACCTACAGTATACTGCTGTTACTGTCTATTATCTATCCTTTACCCCTACCTACAGTATACTGATGTTACTGTCTATTATCTATCCTTTACCCCTACCTACAGTATACTGCTGTTACTGTCTATTATCTATCCTTTACCCTTACCTGCAGTATACTGCTGTTACTGTCTATTATCTATCATTTACCCATACCTACAGTATACTGCTGTTACTGTCTATTATCTATCCTTTACCCCTACCTGCAGTATACTGCTGTTACTGTCTATTATCTATGCTTTACCCCTACCTACAGTATACTGCTGTTACTGTCTATTATCTATCCTGTTGTCTAGTCAATTTACCCCTACCTACAGTATACTGCTGTTACTGTCTATTTTCTATCGTTTACCCCTACCTACAGTACACTGCTGTTACTGTCTATTATCTATCCTTTACCCCTACCTACAGTATACTGCTGTTACTGTCTATTATCTATCCTTTACCCCTACCTACAGTATACTGCTGTTACTGTCTATTATCTATCCTTTACCCTTACCTGCAGTATACTGCTGTTACTGTCTATTATCTATCCTGTTGTCTAGTCAATTTACCCCTACCTACAGTATACTGCTGTTACTGTCCATTAGCTATCCTGTTGTCTAGTCAATTTACCCCTACCTACAGTATACTGCTGTTACTGTCTATTATCTATCCTTTACCCCTACCTACAGTATACTGCTGTTACTGTCTATTATCTATCCTTTACCCCTACCTACAGTATACTGCTGTTACTGTCTATTATCTATCCTTTACCCCTACCTACAGTATACTGCTGTTACTGTCTATTATCTATCCTTTACCCCTACCTACAGTATACTGCTGTTACTGTCAATTATCTATCCTTTACCCCTACCTACAGTATACTGCTGCTACTGTCTATTATCTATCCTTTACCCCTACCTACAGTATACTGCTGTTACTGTCTATTATCTATCATTTACCCCTACCTACAGTATACTGCTTTTACTGTCTATTATCTATCCTTTACCCCTACCTACAATATACTGCTGTTACTGTCTATTATCTATCATTTACCCCTACCTACAGTATACTGCTGTTACTGTTTATTATCTATCCTTTACCCCTACCTACAGTATACTGCTGTTACTGTCTAGTATCTATTCTTTACCCCTACCTACAGTATACTGCTGTTACTGTCTATTATCTATCATTTACCCCTACCCCAGTCTTTTGAACGGTAGTGTAAGTCACTGGCTTCATCAGTAAGTGCATCGATGACGTTGTCCCCACAGTTACCATACGTACCCCAACCAGAAGCCAAGGGTTACAGGCAACATCTCTAACCCGGCTGCTTATAAGAAATCCCACTATGCCCTTCGATGAACCATCAAACAGGCAATACAGGACTAAGATTAAATCGTACTACCCCAACTCCGATGCTCGTCGGATGTGGCAGGGCTTTTACGGACTACAAAGGGAAGAACAGCTGCGAGCTGCCCAGTGACACTAACCTATCAGACGAGCTTAATGACTTCTATGCTCGCTTCGAGGCAAGCAACACTAAAGCATACAGGAGAGCACCAGCTGTTCCGGACGACTGTGTGATAACGCTCTCCGTAGCTGATGTGAGTAAGACCTTTAAACAGCTCAACATTCACAGGCTGCAGGGCCAGACGGATTACCAGGATGTCAACTGGAAAGTGTCTTCACAAAAATGTTCAACCTGTCTCTGACCGAGTCTGTAATACCAACATGTTTCAAGCAGACCACCATAGTCCTTGTGCCTAAGAACACTAAGGTAACCTGCCTAAATGACTACAGACCCGTAGCACTCACGTCTGTAGCCATGAATTGGTCATGGCTCACATCATCACCATTATCCCAGAAACCCTAGACTCACTCCAATTTGCATACCGCACCAACAGATCCACAGATGATGCAATCTCTACTGCACTACACACTTCCTTTTCCCAACTGGACAAAAGGAACACCTATGTGAGAATGCTATTCATTGACTACAGCTCAGCGTTCAACACCATAGTGCCTTCAAAGCTCATCACTAAGCTAAGGATCCTGGGACTAAACACCTCCCTCTGCAACTGGATGCGGGACTTCCTGACGGACCGTCCCCAGGTGGTGAGGGTAGGTAACAATACATCTGCCACGCTGATCCTCAACACTGGGGGACCCTCAGGGGTAGGTGCTTAGTCCCATCCTGTACTCCCTGTTCACCTATGAATGCATGGCCAAGTATGACTACAACACCATCATTAAGTTTGCAGACGACACAACGGTGGTAGGCTTGAATACTGACAATAATGAGACAGCCTATAGGGAGACCTGGCAGTGTGGTGCCAGGATAATCTCTCTGGGGTATGTGGGACGCTCGCCAACAGCCAGTGAAATAGCAGGGCGCCAAATTCAAAACAACAAAAATCTCATAATTCAAATTTCTCAAACATACAACTATTATATCCCATTTTAAAGATACACTTCTCGTTAATCCAACCACAGTGTCCGATTTCAAAAAGGCTTTACGGCGAAAGCATAACATTAGATTATGTTAGGACAGCGCCTAGACAAGAAAAACCACACAGCCATTTTCCAAGCAAGGAGAGGTGTCACAAAAACCAGAAATACAGCTAAAATTAATCACTAACCTTTGATGATCTTCATCAGATGGCACTCATAGGACTTCATGTTACACAATACATGTATGTTTTGCTCGATAAAGTTCATATTTATATAAAAAAAACATTTTTCATTGCCGTGTAATGTTCAGAAATGTTTTGCCTCCCAAAACTTCCGGTGAATGAGCACATCAATTTACAGAAATACTCATCATAAACGTTGATAAAATATACAACTGTTATTCAAAGAATTATAGATACACTTCTCCTTAATGCAACCGCTGTGTCAGATTTAAAAAAGCTTTACGGCGAAAGCAAACTTTTCAATAATCTGAGTACAGCGCTCAGACATCAAAACAAGCCATACAGATACCCGCCATTTTGGAGTCAACAGAAGTCACAAATATCATTATAAATATTCACTTACCTTTGATGATCTTCATCGGAATGCACTCCCAGGAATCTCATTTCCACAATAAATGTATGTTTTGTTCGATAAAGTTCATCTTTATGTCCAAATACCTCCATTTTGTTTGCGTGTTCAGTCGAGTAATCCAAATGCACTGTGCTCGCGCAGTAAGTTCAGACGAAAAGTCAAAAAAGTTATATTACAGTTCGTAGAAACATGTCAAATGATGTATAGAATTAATCTTTAGGATGTTTTTAGCATAAATCTTCCATAATATTCCAACCGGACGATTCCTTTGTCTTCAGAAATGAAAAGGAACACACCTAACTCTCACGGGAGCACGCGTGATTGATTCTGATTCAAACAGCTCTTATTCTCTCCCCATTCACAGTAGAAGCATGAAACAACGTTCTAAAGACTGTTGACATCTAGTGGAAGCCTTAGGAAGTGCAAAATGACCCCACAGACACTGTATATTGGATAGGGAATCACTTGAAAAACTACAAACCTCAGATTTCCACACTTCCTGGTTGGATTTATTCTCAGGTTTTTGCCTGCCATATGAGTTCTGTTATACTCACAGACATCATTCAAACAGTTTTAGAAACTTCAGAGTGTTTTCTATCCAAATCTAATAATACGCATATCCTACCTTCTGGGCTGAGTAGCAGGCAGTTT